>NC_069137.1:39301083-39572983 GCF_026914265.1 Mya arenaria | reverse complement strand
TGAAGTAACATAGTGGTTTAATGTTATTGCAGCATTTTAACAGAACGGGAGTCAATGAGTTAACATAGTGGTTTAATGTTATTGCAGCATTTTAATAGAAAGGGAGTCAATGAGTTAACATATAACTTTAATGTTATTGCTGCAATTTAACAGAAGAGGAGTTAATAAGTTAACATATAACTTTAATGCTACTGCAGCAGTTTAACAGAAAGGGAGTAAATGAGTTAACATATCATTTTAATGCTACTGAAGCAGTTTAACAGAAATGAAGTAAATGAGTAAATATATTACTTTAATGTTACCGCAGCATTTTTTTCAGAAAGGGCGTCAATGTGTTAACATATTACTTTAATGTTACTGCAGAAGTTACACAGAAATGGAGTCAATGAGTTAATGCATTACTTTAATGCTATTGCAACAATTTAACAGAAGGGAGTCAATGGGTTAACATATTACTTTAATGTTATTGCAACAATTTAACAGAAGGGAGTCAATGAGTTACCATATAACTTTCATGTTAATGCAGCAGTTTAATAGAAAGGACGTCAATGAGTTAACATATTACTTTAATGTTATTGCAGCATTTTAACAGAAAGGGAGTCAATGAGTTAACATATTACTTTAATGTTACTGCAGAAGTTACACAGAAAGGAATTCAATGAGTTAACATATTACTATAATGTTATTGAAGAAACTAAACAGAAATGGAGTCAATGATTAAACAAAACGGGAGTCAATGAGTTAACATATAACTTTCATGTTAATGCAGCAGTTTAATAGAAAGGGCGTCAATGACTTAACATATCACTTTAATGCTACTGCAGCAGTTTAACAGAAAGAGAGTCAATGAGTTAACATATTACTTTAATGTTATTGCAGCATTTAGACAGAACGGGAGTCAATGAGTTAACATATAACGTTCATGTCAATGCAGCGGGTTAACAAAAATGGTGTCAATGACTTATCATATTACTTTAATGTTAAAGCAGCATTTTAACAAAAAGGGCGTCAACGAGTTAACAAATTACTTTAATGTTACTGCAATAGTTTAACAGAAAGGGAGTCAGTTAGTTAACATATTACTTTAATGTTACTGCAGCAGTTTAACAGAAAGGGAGTCAATGAGTTAACATATCACTTTAATGCTACTGCAGCATTTTAACAGAAAGTGAGTCAATGAGTTAACAGATTACTTTAATGCTACTGCAGCAGTTTAACAGAAAGAGAGTCAATGAGGTAACATTCCTTAATTATTGCTACTGAAGCAGTTTAACAGAAAGGAAGTAAATGAGTTCACATATTACTTTAATGTTACTGCAGCAGTTTAACAGAAAGGGAGTCAATGAGGTAACATATCACTTTAATGCTACTGCAGCAGTTTAACAGAAAGTGAGTCAATGAGTTAACAGATTACTTTAATGCTACTGCAGCAGTTTAACAGAAAGAGAGTCAATGAGGTAACATTCCTTAATTATTGCTACTGAAGCAGTTTAACAGAAAGGAAGTAAATGAGTTAACATATTACTTTACCGCAGCATTTTTTCAGAAAGGGCGTCAATGAATTACCATATTACTTTAATGTTATTGCAGTAATTTAACAAAAGGAAGTCAATGATTTAAAAAAGGGCGCCAATATGTTAACATTTAACTTTAATGTTATTGCAATAATTTAACACAAAGTGCGTTAATGAGTTAACATATTACTTCAATGGTACTGCAGTAGTTTAACAGAATGGGAATCAATGAATTAACATATTACTTTAATATAACAGCAGCAGTTTAAAAGAACGGGAGTTAATGAATCTACATATTACTTTAATTTTATTGCAGCATTTTAACAGAAAGGGGGTCAATGAGTAAACATATTACTTCGTTAATGAGTTAACATATAACTTTAATGTTATTGCAGCATTTTAACAGAAAGGGCGTCATTGAGTTAACAAATTACTTTAATGTTATTGCAATAGTTTAACAGAAAGGGAGTCAGTTAGTTAACATATTACTTTACTGTTACTGCAGTAGTTTAGATGAGTTAATATATTACTTTAATGCTACTGCAGCAGTTTAACAGAAAGGGAGTAAATGAGTTAATATATTACTTTAATGCTACTGCAGCAGTTTAACAGAAAGGGAGTAAATGAGTTAACATATTACTTTAATGCTACTGCAGTAGTTTAACAGAAAGGGAGTAAATGAGTTAACATATTATTTTAATGCTACTGCAGCAGTTTAACAGAAAGGGAGTAAATGAGTTAACATACCTTATTTTATTGCTACTGAAGCAGTTTAACAGAAATGAAGTAAATGAGTAAATATATTACTTTAATGTTACCGCAGCATTTTTTCAGAAAGGGCGTCAATGTGTTAATATATTACTTTAATGTTACTGCAGAAGTTACACAGAAAGGGAGTCAATGAGTTAACATATTACTTTAATGTTATTGCAGGATTTAACAGAAGGGAGTCAATGAGTTAACATATTACTTTAATGTTATTGGAACAATTTAACAGAAGGGAGTCAATGATTTAACAAAAAGGGAGTCAATTAGTTAATATATTACTTTAATGGTATTGCAACAATTTAACAGAAGGGAGTCAATGAGTTAACATATTACTTTAAAGTTATTGCAACAATTTAACAGAAAGGGAGTCAATGATTTTACAAAAAGGGAGTCAATTAGTTAACATATTACTTTAATGTTATTGCAACAATTTAACAGAAGGGAGTCAATGAGTTAACATATCACTTTAATGTTATTGCAACAATTTAACAGAAGGGAGTCAATGATTTAACAAAAAGGGAGTCAATTAGTTAACATATTACTTTAATGTTATTGCAACAATTTAACAGAAGGGAGTCAATTAGTTAACATATTACTTTAATGTTATTGCAACAATTTAACAGAAGGGAGTCAATGATTTAACAAAAAGGGAGTCAATTAGTTAACATATTACTTTAATGTTATTGCAACAATTTAACAGAAGGGAGTCAATGAGTTAACATATTACTTTAATGTTATTGCAACAATTTAACAGACGGGAGTCAATGAGTTAACATATTACTTTAATGGTATTGCAACAATTTAACAGAAGGGAGTCAATGAGTTAACATATTACTTTAATGTTATTGCAACAATTTAACAGAAGGGAGTCAATGAGTTAACATATTACTTTAATGTTATTGCAGCAATTTAACAGAAGGGTGTCAATGAGTTGACATATTACTTTAATGTTATTGCAACAATTCAACAGGAGGGAGTCAATGAGTTAACATATTACTTTAATGTTATTGCAACAATTTAACAGAAGGGAGTCAATGAGTTAACATATTACTTTAATGTTATTGCAACAATTTAACAGAAGGGAGTCAATGAGTTAACATATAACTTTAATGTTATTGCAGCAATTTAACAGAAAGGGAGTCAATGATTTTACAAAAAGGGAGTCAATGAGTTAACATATTACTTTAATGTTATTGCTGCATTTTAACAGAAAGGGAGTCAATGAGTTACTTTAATGTTAGTGCAGCAATTTAACATAAAGGGAATCAATGAGTTCATATATTACTTTGAAGTTATTGCAGCACTTGAACAGAAAGAGGGTCAAATAATTTTATTTTGATTTAATGTTTTTTTTGCAGTATTTTAACATAGAAGTGGCAAATACAAGACATGTAACTGTGCTAATTTTATTTTAAGCTTAATTTTTAAGACAGAAACAAGTACTCATTGTGTTAGTTTTGATAGACCATGAGAAAGTAGCTCTGGTAGGGATTAACCAGCATCTCATTGGGTGGGAGGCCTACACCTATACAATTATACCACTAGTACATAAGTTTCAGTATTCAAAAGATTTTACAAAAATGATACTATAATCAGTGGGATTGCATTAAAGCAATATTGAACGCAATGACCTTATTCGCAGCTGTATGATGCGCTCTAGCCTAGACAATATCGATTTTTAGTATTATACGCTATTGAATTTGTAAACAGTAACAGTAACAGTAACTTCGATTTGATATAGTGTGTATTTCTCGCGTGTTGTCTCCCTTGAAATGAATAGTGAAAGCACAAAGATACTCTTTATATGCTTGGTTAATTTTAATTAAACATGTTTTAAAGTACCAAATACATAAGTTTGATTTGTTCGCATGAATAATGATGGTTATATACAGATGAGTTTTAATGTTTGGCCCGACTTTTCATTAGAAATAAAGGGGTTCGTTTCGTATTTAGGTAATAATTCATCATTAATCATGTCACCTTGCGTTGATTTCCGATTATCAAGATCGAGTTTTCGTCCTGTGTCCTGAGTGTTATCACCTTTGGCAGACGCGATCGTGTTGTGATCACCTTCCGTTTCTTTGGGCCATAAATGTTGTCTGCTCTTGTCAAGAACATGGTGTTCCTTTAGAATACGGTCATGCATTTTAACACAGATGGTACAGAAATGTTTTTTACAGGATTCACAGTAGCTCACTGATTCCGAATTCATTCCATTTTCTTTACAACTTGTACACGGGAAATTATAAATCATATCACTATCCATTGTGCCAGTGTAATAAGTCACGTTTTAATCCATTGTCAATTTAGTAGTTTTTTACATTTGAAAATATTAAACGTTTGTTTACCGATTGTAATAGTTCAAACAGGTCCATGGCAGGATTTAATTTTAAAATATTAAATAAAATTTAAAAACATAACACTTAATGTCCAACATAACATTATTTGTTTTGCGAAACAAATTTGCACTTATGTATCATTTAACATGTTAAATCTTGTGTATGCATAAGGTAAAACTGCAATTTTTTAAACAGTCGTCTTCTTTCTGGTTGTAAATTGGCCTTAACAGGTAGCATATATCAACACAAAGCACTTAAAATTGTTTGTAAAGAGTACATCACTGTGCGCGCTGAAGCAGTGATTCTATCGTTGAAAGGGGGTGATATCGGCTGTGAATACTACAAATTTATGGTAGATAATTTGGGCCTTAAATTCAATTCATTTAAATGCCTATTATTATAAAGAGCCAATCTTAAATTAACTAAACGCCTTCGTGTTTCAAAATTTGTTTTGACCCTGGTACATACAGATACGTATTAACGTACTCCATATGCCACCCGGGAAGGTTGTAACGGCAATAGAGAAGCACACTCCATTTGTCGACAGAACCTTATATTATTTGATAAAACTTTCAGGTGCGCTACGTTTTAGTTCAACGACTCATGGTGCTGTTGCATTTTCTGATTTGCTGCCGAAGTATCATCTTTACTTGAGAGTGTATCGTACTGCATCAGTTGGTTGTGTACCGTGGGCAATTTGGCTACGAAAATCTCGTAATCATAAATACTTAATGAGACCGTTATATTGGTTCTTCAAAGTACCAGATGCTTTACTGTTGAAAAATATTCTTGCGATTGCCGGAGTTGAACCGGGTCCGCCTTCTCAGTACAACAATATTTGGCAGTAGTCAACACCACACGGTCGCGGAAGCTACTGACACTGTACAGTTATTGGATAATATTTGAGTGTAACATGCGAATTTATTGGAAGAAGAGTTGTATCACCTGCCTCATGCATATTCATTAAAACGAGATTTTGTCAGTGAATTGTCCCTAGGTATGTATGAAGTGTAACAGAAGAAAGTGGTGTAGTTGCCGACGATGCTTACACATTTATCTCGAGTACATGTAACAGAAACCCACCAGAAATACGTTTTAAGCAGTATAAGCGTATTTGACATGATGTTGTCCTAAAATTATGTCATGAACTGTTGATTGCATCACATGAAATAATGTATCTAGCGATCCCTTTAATGAAGATGTAAATGGAAAGTAAATTGTTGGTTAAGTGTTAATTAATTTTCCACTTGTTATTATCAAGTACTAACTTCCGGGGAATTAGACGCTTGCGTTGGTAAAGCTAATGGTAAAGTTAACCTAGATTCAAATATACCATTGTGTTAGGAATAACTTACTAGTTCCTTTATTAAGCAGTAAAGCAGACATAATTTTAAAACACATTTGTAAAACTTATACTGTCTATACCTGAACTCGACTGCTTTTAATACTTTGAGCTTACCGTCGATAATTCCGATATTTTTCTGTATGCATTACGTTTATTGACCTTTCCAAGTGTTATCCTTTCTTTATGATTTGCATTTGTGAACTCTCCTGTCTTGTGCATTCGGTTTCAAGAGAATTGTGCAATATACATTATTCATGAGTTGATTGAATATAGTTGACCTTTCTCAAACAAAACTGTTGCCTCTCATGTTGAATTTGTTGCTATTACATGTATTCTCAAATGACATGTAGGGTTTTCCAAGTTAGATCTATATTTCACTTCCTTCAACGGTCGGGAGGGTTTTCTTGCATCAGAATAAGAAAAGACCATGCATTGCACACTTTAACTAATTAATGAATTGATTGATAACGTTCAATTTTTAGAAAATTACTTTAAGTTAAAGATATTTCTTTAAAGGTGCACTCTCACAGATTTACCGATTTTACAACTTTTTTATTTTTTGTCTTGGAGTTAGCATATTATTGCGTAAATATCTGCAAACCAGTGATAAAAGACTGCTGATAAAAATATTAGGTCACATATGTTTATATATATTATTTCGAAAATAAATGTTTTATGGCTTAAACCGTTAGTAACATTAATTTTTTAGCTTAAATATTAAATTCTACGATTTAATTTTTTGTCAGCAGTCTTATATAACTGGTTTAAATGCAATTTCGCAAAAATTGCTTCGTTCCAAGACCAAAAAAAAAGTTGTTCACGTTCAGTATGTGTGAGTGCAGCTTAAAAATGAAATTTTATACACTTCATGATATAAGTTAACTTTGAGATAGATTCCAAATTAAGAAAAAAAATAGTTTTGCATCTTTTGTCATTTGTGCATGTTTTTTTAGCGTATATTTTAAGAAGAATTGTCCACCAACTGTAAAAACAAACATTGGTGTACGAGTGGAGGCTTGAGGAAGACTTTTCTTAACATAGCGAGAAATTTTTTAGTTAATTTGTAATAAATATGTTGACGATATCAGAAATTCCAAACATTTCCGAAAAAATATTCGATATACTTCGATATATGGAGCGATACAATGCAATCGTGATTGTAGAATATACCACACTAACATAATGTTTCAATTACATACAATTAAAAAAAAAAAATTGTAACTTTATAGGTTTATTAACATAATGGCATTGAACTGGCGGTTTACAAATAAGTGCTTTTGTTTAAATATATGGACACAGAGATGTATTTACTTCCTTGACAGAATCATATTAAAAGCGGATGTTACAATACAAGTTTCACCCTCAATTGCTTTAAAACCAATCGACCGTCTTAAAGCGTAAACCCTACACAATTTAAGTTATTGTTGTGCATTATCAGCAGTATTAAATGATTTAAAGTACTTCTTTTAGAATAAGATAAACCAACAACAACATTCCTTGTTAGAAAATCATTGAAATACATGAACACTGTTAACACAATTAGAATAACTAAACGTAACTTAACGTAACATATTTTTATGACCCAGAAAAGACGAGTTACCACCAACATTTTCATAGATCTATAATCCATGTTGGCTTTCTTCCACAGTGTTGTCTTAAAAAAACAACAACGGCATTACTTGTTAAAAATTCATTGAAATACATGAACACTGTTAACACAGTCAAAATAACTAAACGTAACATAACGTAACATATGTTTAATGCACCTTTTACATTCAGCATCTGGGAATCACGCTATGTCCATACTTGAGTTGGTCTGCCGGTGGAAACGGAATTGAGCTGTATGAATTTACCGAATGGAAGAGTTAAACTATTAAAATAATATCCTAATGTACTGTATAAAAACAACAACAAGGAAGTGATTTTTCAATTTCGTTATCTTTATTTCCAGTCTCTTTCATTGCTTTCAAGACATATACGCCCTAATGATTTTCAAGTACAATTTGGCTTTCACAAGCGTTAATCTAATACGGTATACACATTTGTATAGAGTCGATGTCTACTTCCGTTTGCCGAAAGCTTCGTCAAGGTATGAGTTCACCAATTTCGCATCCTCAGGTGAACAGCACTTCATAATAATAAATCCCTCTCCAAAACAGAATCGTCTTCCAACTTCAAAATAAAACATAATTGTTTGTTTTCGACCAAATTTTCTAATCATATTTAAAGGAATTTCTACTGAAGCTTTTCCATCTGAACGCATTATACGGATGCCTTTGTCTTCGAAGTGCAAGGAAACTTTACCAACTATTCCGCATAATTTTGTTAAGGGATTCTCGAGGACTTCACACATAACTTCATTTGCTGGAAAAAGAAACAAATCAACATTTTGTTGAAGGCCTTACACCTAAAGTAGTTGCTAAAACCATTTATCAGGTAGTGGAATAATGTGTAGATACATGACTTTAACTTTATTTAAAGAGACTTATTTCAAGAGATAAACATTTCGGGAATCTTTGTAGAATGTTTATACAAAAATAAATATAACACTAGGAATGATCAGTTTCATTGAATGACTGTCGGTTTCAAAAAGCTATATAGTCCTGTCACATCGCGTTGGTGAATAATGGAACATTACTATTTCTAACTGAAAAGTTTTGTCTTACTACGTTTAAATGGCATGGTACTATGTCTCATTGACGTTTTGGTGTGTATAACTAACATGTGATCTTGTGTAACCAGTATGCCATTACGTCTAACTGACATGATATTTATATAGAGTCTGACTGACTTGCTATTATGTTTAACTCACATTTTGTTATGATTAACTACTGTTAAGTGTGATAGACATACTATTATGTCGAAATGACATACTGTTATTTCACTGATATATATTTTTGATATGCATTTAAACTAAATGTATTGTTTCAAACGTACTGAACTTAATAATTGTGAACAATTAAACAAACAATCTATACCGACTCGGCCTGGATACATTAAGCATACATTAATTTCGTATTGAAAAGGTCGGCTGGGTTAACCGTTCGGCTATCCGGACGAAATACACTGGCAATGGAGAAATTAAAAGCGTATATTGTGCGTAGATGACAATTCAAAAGTAGATACAAAAGGGAGATTTCACAAAGGAGGAACGCGTGAAACAATTAAATATCAATGATTTAAAACCAACAACAAATTAATCAGTAATGCTTGATGTTGGTCTAATAAATGTTTCATCTGTGAGGAAGTTTGTTCTAATGAGTGCATCGTCGTTACGGACAAGTGTTTTGTTTTATACGATTAATCATGATTATGTTGGGGCATTTTAGACATATTTGACATGTCTTCTTAAGCGATATGATCGGTTTCAAGAATAGAGCATTCTCCGTAATGAAATATTTTTTGGGCATAATAATGTATCAGTTAGTATACCAATTACATTCCATAAACACAGTTCAATAGTATTACGTAATTATGTATCGATTGCCTATGTCAAAATGTTATTAAGACATGATAGCACGTCAAATAGATAAATATACATTTCAGTTATACATAATAACTCATTTAGATAGACATTATAGCACTTCAGTTTGACATGATAGTATGCCAGTTAAACATTGTTATACTAAAAATAGACAAAGCAACATGTCATTTAAAAATTACTTCATATCCGGCATAAAACTAGCAAACTTATTTCCCATAATGCAGTTCTGGCTTTGAAAAGGTTACAATCGTAGTCATTGATATGTGACGATAATTGGGTTGTTTGTCGTCCTTGAAATTCAAATTGACAACACGAAGATACAACCGTATTGTTTTATTCATGATCAAAATTACTTTTTAGTATATTCCACAAATATATCAATGATTTAAACAAATGAACAAGTGAATATTATTATGAGCAAGACGGTAAACGCCAATTAAACTGGCCCATTATGTAATTAAACATATTCATTTCACCTGGAATAAGTTTATGACGATCAAGGTTTATTTACTGTATTGTGCTCTCCGTTTTAGGACCCTGAACAGCTCATAGTAATATTAACTGGTTGATATGTTAAGATATATATGGTAATTACCAATAAAACTTTCCCATTACGTAATTAAACATATTTATTTCACCTGAAGTAGATTAAGGACGATCAAGGTCGACTTCCTGTCGTGTGCTCTCAGTTTTAGGACCTTGAACAGCTCATTATAATACTAACTGGTTCATATGTTAACATAAATATGGTAAATGCCAATAAAACTGGCCAAATACGCAATTAAACATATTTTTCACCTGGAGGAGGTTTAGGACGATCAAGGTCGACTTCCTGTCGTGTGCTCTCCGTTTTAGTACCCATAACAGACGAGTTACCACAAACATTTTCATAGGTCAATACTCCATGTTGGCTTTCCTCCATAGTGTTGTATCGGACAGACGCAATGTTCAGTAAGACACGTCATTGTCTTTGCAATGCACATGATGTTCGGTCTTGTCATGAATATTGTGTTCTTTTAGAATACGGTCATGCATATCTTTGCATGTACTACAAAAGTGTTTTTCACATTGTTCGCAGTAACCCACTGAGTCCGAGTTCATTCCATTCTCTTGGCAACTTGTACACGGAAAATCATAAATCATATCACTATCCATCTTTTAATTATTATGATAAACAAGTCACTTTTAAATGATTTGTCAACATGGCATATGCTTGCATTCTAAAGCATTCAATGTTTGTTAACAGATTCAAACACACAGCTAAGATGTATTCCCCAAAACTGATAAACGACCAGATTTGAAAGTATCGGATAAAAATCTCTTATATAAAACAGTCTTCTTAACAAACGGAATTGAAAGATCATAGTTTAAGAGTTATCAAGCAGTTGCACGAGGAAGAAACAATACATCGCCTGTTCAAGATCTTGCCATTTCATCATTTATCTTTTAAAGGACAGAATATGAATCAACAGGATGCTTATACACTTCCTGTTTTGATTGATGAAACTTCAACCTGACACTATTTCGCAAATAGCGCGTTGTTATAAAATAAACTATGTTACTCATTTGCTGAACCTGTTGTCGGAGTAAATATCGATGTTCATGCGCCTGCATACAGTTGCATTGCATGTCATTAAATACTAGTAATGTAAACAATCCACCGAATTTTCTTAGAATTAACAAAATATGATATAATTTTTCTATAAAACAATCTTCAAAAACAATGCAATTGATTGTGAAACTTATTTTTTGTCTATCCTTTGTTAAAACGCCGTTTATATAGTCTAACTTTGTTTGAAACCGCCCTGTACAACTTTTATGTAAATCTTACTAAAACCATATCCCGAAGTCGAGCAATACAAGGTCAGTTTCTTGCGACCTTTCCTTCCGCCGACCTGATGAGTGATTATACTGTGATGAACATCCGCAATGAAATAAACAAATAATATATCTGATATTCCACTGGTACTCCAAAAGCTTTTGGAGGCTTTTACCGTTTACCGGAATATCTCAGACATTACGCAATTGATTTGAAAACCAAGACGTCGGGGATTCAAGGCACTCAGGCGAAACCTTTCTTGCTATAATCTGGGAAAGTATTTGTTGATTAAAACGTGTGGCGAGTGACGAGAGTACCACGGACTCGCGACGGAAACCGCACCTGTACAAATACTTGATCCTAAAATGTTCTAATAATAACAAATATAGTCTGTGACATTGTTGACCAAGTCCAGTTACCTCAGTAAACAAAGTTTATGTAGAAAGGGGTTGTCTCAAAATAGCATAAAGCAGTATAAGCAATGTCGTTCAACTTTGATGTAAATTGTTTTCGGCAATGGCGATTGTTCATATGAGCCCCTCACTTTCGTATGATTGAAAGTAGATTTTTGACACACAAGGTTGATAACTAGAAGTATATGCATGTCTGTAAGGTCGTTAAAAGAAGCCTTTAAACCCTTACCATTTTCAAGATGTGCACTCGCCCAGTTGGACAACAAAATTTGGGGTTCACTTGCCAGGACCAGCAATTTGGTTGCCAAAATTCATTTGACAGCCATGAATAACACAGATTGTGCGTATCTTAAGGTTTTGCCAAGAACGAATACCTCGGTTAAAGTTAATAGTTCAGATGATACTTTGTGAAGTTCACTTTTATAAAGATTCCAATATTGTACATGCTTATTTAAGCTGCACCTTTACAGGATCTGGAGGGTTAAGAAAGTGTCCACATGAAGTTCAATAAATTGGTGTTGAATGTGATGCAGTCTACCAATACTTTGGCTTTAAATGGAGAATTGGGCAGGTTCCTTTTTTTGAAAGACACGTTATAATGGATAAGTATTTCTCATAGCTTCATTTAGTGAAATCTTATTTTCATTCAGAACTCATATTTTATGCTGGCAACATTTCAAATTTTAAGATATTTTTCTTTACTTTGATAAATAAATACCAAAATGTCATCAATTGAATAGATGTTTAAGAAATATGCGTAATTGAATTTGTAATGACCTTAGATTTAAAATACTTTATCACAATACTATGAAACTTCAAAAAAACAATATTAAATTTTCCTGCAAGAAATCCTAAAATAAAATTCTTAATACGGCGGGTGTGCTAGTGCATGTTAAGAAAACCATCGAGAAATAGGTTTCAAGACTCACAAGCGTATTTTGTCAAATTGTTGTTCTTAAAATAAGCCATGAACTTATAACTAATCATATAATATACTGTTTCCATTAACTGGGATGTAAAGTGAACATAAATTATTGTGTTATTGATAAAGAGTTAACAATTTTTCCAACAATGATTATGAAGTACTTACATCCGGTAATGGTAAAGCTAATGATAAAGTTAATCTCAATTGATCTGAACGATTGTTTCAGTAATACGTAAATATTTCCTTTTTTAATCACTATAGCAAATTGAATTTTCAGTGACAACCAAATACATGAATTCAAAAGAAGTTATACATGTTTTATACATGCAATTTACTTAACATGCAAAGAGTTTTAATGACAATGTTATCATTACATTTAATACTTTGACCTTATATGATATTTTCCATGATTTCTTCTTGATGTATTATCTTTATCGACCAACACATGCGTGAGTTTTCATATGATTTGCATTGTTGAACTCTCCAGTCTTGGGCATTCGGTTTCAAGAGAATTGTTCAATATATATTATTTACGAATAAAGTGGACTTTTCTCAAACAGAACTGTGCTTCAAATGCCGAATATTCTGTAATTACATGCAGGAATTTCTAAGTTGAATCTATATTTTACTTGCATCAACAGGCGCGTAGGTTTTCAAGCATCTTAATGAGAACAAAAACATGTATTCCGCACTTTTACTTATGAATAAAGTAATGGTTAATTTTCAATTTATAGAAAATTACTTAAAATTAAAAGAAGAATTCTTCAAATATTGAATGATACAGATTTAAAAGTATCACTAACTTTGTGTCAGATTCCAAGTTAAAAAAGAAACAACTAACACATCTTTATTCATTTGAAATTATCTTTATTTATATGGTAAATTGAAAAGGTTTTTTTTAACAACAAATTGGTACATATTGGAATAAATGATTTCGTAGTATGTCACGGAACAGTAGAAGCACAGTTTCTATATTCCAGCTGCTAAGGTTAATTTGAATAAACTATACGAAAATGTAAAGAAGATACAATATTTATGCAAAAAGCTACAGAAACAAGCTCAGTAGCAAAAAGGTTTAAACATAAACCCGGTTTAATGCAACTGGGTAAACGCCAAAGTCATATAACCAATAATGTCAAACAAGAAACATTGAAGAACAGCATATAACTACACAAGCATCACAGTGCATACATACTATATATAAAAAACTAGGTATGTTATCAAGGATTGCTAGGTACCGCCTTGGAGCGGTCAGTAAAATGTACTGGTTTAAACCAGTTTTAGTGCACAAACCGCACTCTTATCTCAACGATCCTAAATAAAGATAAAACGCCAAAGGTAAATCTTATCAAAGTATGCATTAACTTGAGGAAACTTAACAATGAATCAAATAATAATAAACTTATAGGTAAACCCAAAGAACTTCTATGATAAGAGATCCCAACTCTATCTGCAGACGGAGGAATACAATTCAGAGCACCTAATGCAAAACTTTTCAAAGATACGATGCAGTCATTGTTTGATACTATAAACATCACACACAGTCTACTTACAAAACAAAAGGTTTAAAACTTTGTGATCATACAGTTTCATATTAAAAAGCATCATTGTACTTAAACTGGGAACAAATAAAGAAAACATTTTTAAAAATAAAAGCGACATGTATTGCTTATCTTTCCTTTCAAATGATTTGAAAATGTAAAATATTTGAAGAAAATGAAGTCACATGCCAAAACACTTCGAGTCATCCAAAAACGTTTTAGCCATAAAGGGTTTGAAAGATAACATAAATTAGCAAACAAATAACATGCAACTGCATTTATTTAAATGTGTAGTCAGAAACAACTATATTTACTTCCTCGGTTGAATCATAGTCAAACCGATGTAAAAATAATAGTTTCACCCTCAATTGTTTTGCAAGTATAGACCGACTTATAACGTAAGCTTTTGAAGAATTATCCTACGCAATTAAATAACAATGGCGCATAAAACGCAACATTAAAGATGCACTCTAACTCCCAAATCAGATTTAACACAATTAATAATATAGTTAGGTTTTAATATTCCAAAAAGGATGAATCCATGTCGAAAACAATGGTTCTTATGAATGATAGCGAGTTTATTTTGAAAGAAATAAGCATAAAACACGGTATTTCTACCTTATGTGAAGATATTGTAAACCAAAGAAAATCTTTTAGCATTCACCAATCATTTAATATATTTTCGCTTTCTGCTATTAAATACACGGTATTTTCCATAAATGCATTTTTAAGTAAGTAGTTTAAAGTTTATCGTAAAAATTGATGTTTGTTTACATGCGTATGTATTGATTTTGAATAAGAGTGTTACTTTTAATGATTTAACCTTCTTTTTATATTTAATGACAATGTTATAAATGTAAAAAAAATCACCAATCGCTTGTTTAAAAATCATTAAACAGCTACGACATGTTTTTACATTTTGTACAGTCAGAACAGCTTAACCTATAAAAAGATGTAACATATTTCATTAAGTCATTCTTTTTTACATCACGCTATCCCCATCCTTGGTTGGTGCTTCCGGTGACGTCATATAACAGTGTTTGTTTACAATATGGAAGGCTAAAACTATTACAATAAGTTTCTAAGGCACTCTATAGAGAAGAAAGAGGATGTTACTGTTTTTATTATATACCCATCATAACGCAATACATATCGCAAAATACGGTAGTCTGTATTCCACTGTCGTGCAACACGGCCGTATACCACTCTGTTGATTTCATTAACGTATCATTGCACGATGTCAAAATGATTTAAACATAAAAGTATGCGTCATTGAAATAGCATTTATCATGCAAGCATGTGTCTTTAAAGTAATTTTCCAGTAATGTATATATGTACTGCGTTTTAATCCGGAATGTCGTATTCGAATGTACTTTATAGAAAAAAAAAAATAACACGGAATGTAATTGTATTATTTACCACATTGAAGCCTAAAACTACTTATATAAATCTCTAAGGCACTTCAATGTAAATCGAACCATTATGAGTTAATTTGCTTTAGTCATTTTATTTTTTATTTTCAATTTCTATTTTAACGATCATGAACAATACAATTGAAAATACATGGACAAGCCCAGTAGTCGAAAATTTGAAAATAAACTCTATGTCTATGTTGTCTATGTTACACAATGCAACTGCATGTATGCCTGCATATATGCCCGAACGCGTTTCAAATACATTGTTACCTTTACATGCGTTCATCTACTATGTTATACACTTGTTTACAAAATCTACTTTCGTTTGCTGATAGCTTCGTTCACGTATGAATTTGTCAAATTCGCATCCTAGGTTAAGAGCACTTTATAATGATAAAGCCCTCTCCGAAACAGAAGCATTTACCAACATCAAAATAAAACATGAATGTTTTTTTTCGACCAAAGTTTTTTATCATATGTATAGGAATTTCGAGATATGCTTTTCTGTCTGATTTAAATATACGGATGCCCATGTCGTCCAAATACACTGTAGTTTTACCAACTATTCCACATAACGTTGTACGGACTTTCGAGACTTCACAGATAACTTCCTTTGCTGAAAACAACAACAAACAACATTAAGTTAAAGGCTTTGCACCTGAAATAATTACTAAGCCCGTGTATCAGGTAGAGGATCAAAGCGTAAACAGAGTAGTATTGGACTAATTTGAAATATAATTATGTTTAACTGATAAGATATTTAGTCTGTGATGTGTCATCCTGCCTGACTTAAATGTTATTATGCCTACAGCTATAATGGTCTATCGGTATATCTAATTGGTGTATAACAGCCATCTTCCTATGTCTAACAGACATTTAATTACATCTCAAGCATGCCAATATGTCTAATTGGCAGTTTAAATACTTCGAACTTACATGGAATCCTATCTAGCTGGCATGTCATTAATTATTTTATGAATCTTCTATTAAAGCAGTTTCCATTGTTAAGCGTCTTTTAAATGAACTGAAATAATGTTTTGACATTATAATATGTCAGTTACGCATAAAACGTGCCAGTTAGACACAATAGCATATCAATAAGACATAATTGCATACCATTCACACATAGTGAAAGTAAAAATCATTTTAGTCAGGAATTTCAACATGTCGGTAACCCATGACGACATGTTAGTTAGACATGACATAATTCCAAAAAGATATTAAGACATTTTTTTCATAAAAACACACAATATGACAAATTGAAGCACGCCAGTCTGACATACTAATATGACAATTAAATATTATAAAACAAAAGTAAGACATAATGACATGGCAGAAAACGATAAAAAGTATGACAACAGAATACTGTTGTTTCGTTTACAATCATATTTATTGTTTCTTGACGAAAATTCAAAGTGGAACAGATTTACTTTGCGCGATTTGTCGTCCTTGAAATGCAAGGTGTCCGCACAAAGATACATCCGTAGCATTGTATTAATGTTCAAATGAAATAGTTTTTATGAATATCTACAGATGTGACAATGATCATAACGTATTCACAAGTGAAAAAGTATTTTGGGCAAACCGTAAAAGTAACAATAGATCGCAATAATTGCATAATTATATCACCTTGAGTAATATCATTGCGGTCTCGATCGATGTCTTGCCCTGTGATCTTTGTTTTTATGCCATGAGCAGATGTGTAACCACGGCCATTTCCTTGGGTCAATAATTCCTGTTGGCTGTTGACTGCAATATTATCTCGCGCAGACGCGATGTTGATGTTAGTACTGTCATTCTCTTTCTTAGATAGTTTATGTTGGCTTTCGTTTGGAATATTGTCTTGGACAAACCGAACGGTGTCGTTACCATCGTCATTTTCTTTGACAATGGTGTCGTATTTTTCTTTGCTCCACAAATGTTGGAGGCTCTCGTCAAGAACCTTGTGTTCCTTAAGAATACGGTCATGCATTTTAATACAGACATTACAAAACAGTTTTTCACATTGTTGGCAGTAACTCACTGAGTCCGAGTTCATTCCATTCTCTTGGCAACTTGTACACGGAAAATCATAAATCATATCACTATCCATCGTTTAATTATAATGACCTAGTCACGTTTTAATGATTTGCTAATATGGCATATGCTTTCATTCAAAATTGTTTAATGTTTGTTACAAGCCTTATACAAAAAGCTAAAGATATAGTTTGCAAAGCCGATAAGCGGCCGATTTTAAAGTATCGGATAGAAATCTCTTATATTAAACAGTGTTCTTAACAAACTGAATTAAAAGAGCTTATTCACCATTTAACATGCTAAGTGTTATCAAGCAGTTACATGAGGAAGAAAAAGATCGCCTATTCCGGAGTTGGTCAATTCATCATTTATATAAAAGGACAAGATAACTAACAAACATATCATAAACTTCCTGTTCGTAACAAAACACTGATTGATGCAACTCCAACCTGACCTGATTAATGATCACACGTCTGCAAACATTGTATTCTTTACAAGTAATATAAACTATGCAAGAACAAATTTGCTTTTTAATTACTCTTAATTTGTATATGAATGAAATATGTTGTAAAATGCAGAATTGTTTTAAGAAGAAAAAGTATATGAGAAAATAATCTTCATAATAGTCTTTTATAGTTTTTATTCAAGTCTATCTTAGAAAAAATCATATCCTGAGGTCGACAAATACAAGGTCAGATTCTTGTGATCTTTCCCGCCACCAACCCTATGAGTAATTCAGCTGCGTTGAACATCTGCAAAGAAAAAAAACACCAGCTATTCCGCTGGTACTCCAAAGGCTTTTTCACAATTATTCTTTCCGATTTTTCGTATACCGTAATATCTCAGACATAACGCTCTTGATTTCGAAACCAGGCATCGTTTATTCAAGGCACTCATGTGAAACTTGTATTGCTATAATCATGGTAAGTATGTGTTGAGTAAAACGTGGGACCTTGAGCGACCTTTTCGTCAGCCAATCTGATGACTTATTCTGTTTCTTTATCCCGGTTAAATTATATGTAACAAAAGGCAGCTGAACTTAATCTACTTAGTTAGAAGTCACCTGTAGATCGAATCCTCGTGAAACGTTTTGAAATTTAGACATTTTAGAAATATGAACTTAAAAAGCTTGTTCCGCTTTCTACAACCATAATACTTGATGTTGATGGAGGTATCTTCCTTATTCATCTGTGTCAAATGTGTTCTATATGATTGAACTGTATTTATATTAACATCTGCATTCAACAAGTCAAGATTTATTTAGTAGTTACACGCCACCGGCCCAAAAATATATAACATATAACGTCAACGAAACAAATGAGTTGTATCACGGTTATTAATCGATACTTGCGTATTGTTGAATAAAACGTGATTACCTCCCTTAAAGTTAAATATTAATATTCAATACCAGATTAAGGGATTCTCGAGGACTTCACAGCAAACGTCTTTGGCTGAAAAACACAAAACAAATCAACATTTGATGGCGTCCCACCTAAAGTAATAACTAAAACCATTAATCAGATAGTGGAACAAAGAGTAGATACATGACTTCATTTTTATTGCAATTTTCAAGGAATAAACAGGAAGCTTCGGGAAGCTTTTAAGAATGTTAAAATGGAAACACATATAACAAGAAACAAATAACACATCATTGTGCACACTAAGGCATTCGCTCAATCGTTGCAAATATGTGGTGAATACTAGGGGTCTTCTTGAATTTAGCACTGTCTAAAGCCTTTAACGCCAATTTCAATTAACTTTTGTTTGACTTTAAGTATCGATCTACATACAAAGAGCGTATATACGTACAACATATTCCACCGACAGTACAATCCATTTGTCGGCGTAAATGATATACGTTTGCGCGCCATGACTGCATTGTTGCTACACATTACAACTTGCATGGCACTGTTGCATAAACTTAACTTCAGTCGCAGTATTATCTACAATTGACACTCTCTCGTTCTGCAATATATTCATCGAATGGCTCTTACCTCCAAGCTAGCACTTACACATCAGACCGGTATCAAACAGATATAGCTTTATCGGCACATTATCGGATTTTAAAGGGACGCGATGTTTTAGCATCATATGTTTTGTCGGTCTGATATCGGCTAACTTCCTCTTGCCGCTTTCAAGCCGATTCACTGATCACCACTTCTTTCGCGATTGTTTTTTTTTTTTAAATAAATGAATAGAGACAACTAAATGTTCATGTCACAGCAAAGACAATCGCTTCAGCAACATTGTGACTTCATTTGTAGAAGATCGTTAAAGATTCAACTGTAAGATTACTTTTTTCAACATAAAAACAAAGTTAAAGTCTAAGGTCAATTAGCGCAAGATTCTGAGGCACCCAATATTACAAATTTACATAATTATTATTTTATAATGACAATATTCTATTCACTGTTATAACAATATGATGCATAATCATTTTAATGCAATACACATGTGTTACATATACAACAACATAATCCAGTTTTCTTATGCGGACATTTAATCAGGAACACAATTTGAGCGTACTAAAAAGGCTTTCTTTATAAACAAAGAAAGCAACCACAATTTTATTACCAAATTCAGAACATCCACTCTCACTCACACAACCAAATTCCCGTGTTAAGGGACACTTAAGTGACCACTTGAGTGGGACAAGGGGAGTGACATTCAAGTGACTTGTTCGTATTCACAAGCCTCGCTTACACGCCACTTCATCAATTGACTAATACTGTACAAATACATGTATGTTTTCATGATCATATCGGATTATCTGTTTGAATATGGTGGTGTTTATATTATACAATGTAAACATATGTTTGATTGAGATTCAATACCTTATTATTAGATATGGCGACCCGTTTTCCATTGTATCGTGTGATTGAAATATGCATTCGTATATAAAATTGCTTTTGTAGTCTGCATAACGATATTAATAATAATAATAATGACAATCATAATCCAACTAATGCCGCTTACATCACGCCGCTAGGCCGCTAGGCTGGTATATTCACGAACATTAAGCTGCCTATTAGTTCAGCCATCAATGAATTGCAAACACCAACACCAAGTCACCTGGGCGTTCAAGATTAGACCCAAGAAAAAGAAATATTTGACTGGCTCATGTACTTCAATGGATTATCCCGGTGTCTTAAATATTGACTGGGGACGAGGATGTCCATTATTTGTTCCAATCTGATATATTCCATCTTTCCTACTTGTTTTCTTCTTGTTTTGTACATTTATCACTCTCACTTATTCATATCGTATTAACATCCAATCATCGAGGGCTGTTCAAGTGGCCTAGCCGAGCACTCACAAATGTCCAACTCACGCAAAACTCTTGAGTCTCACTCACACATGTAAATACGGATATACCTTTCACTCGAAAATATCTGAACAGTTATGTGATTACAAATGATTAACTCATTAAGTGTGAGTGTGAGTGGATGTTCTGAATGGTTGCCTAAAGTGTTCAAAAGTCACAAAGGACCAGCAAAAAATAAATTTGATGCAAACAAAATGCGGCCAACTTATGCATATTAATAGTTTAAGAATTATATCATGAAAACCTACATAAATATAATACACTATTAGATACGTCTAAGAGATTGAAAAGAATATTTAATGTAGGACAAAAGGCAAATATATAAAGAATATTTGCAGAATTCAGCGTAAGATCGGTATTTATTTCATGAGTGATCACAGATAGAATATTTATACGAGTGGTGTAGCCACGAGTGAAAATATTATTTTTATGTTACCACGAGTTTTTATTTCAAGCATATATCGTTTTTTTTCAATATTTTCCCCGCTAGATACAGTTATGTGTCACGACAGTCACTTTCCATGGCCTCTTTCCGAAGGGAAGTGCCAGCGGCATATTCGCTGTGTCGAGTTAACTCTTATTTGCGCGAGCAGTGCGTCCACTAAAAATAGTTCCCTTCTTTCTGGAAAGAGTTGTTGCAACTGAACTGAATGTTAGATAAAAGACTTATACCAACGAAACCTATGACTTTTAACATTTATTCAAGCACGAAACAAGTGTTTAAGCAAAAGCATTGCGGAAAGAAAAACAATAACGCGTAGAAATACCATAGAATGAAACTGGAACATTTGACATATTGTTATACATTTACGAACAATTTCAACAGATGTTAACTAACAAAAAAAACTTATAGTGTGCATGCGGAAAATCAACGGAAATTTGTGTTCAGAGTTTTTTTGTGATGTTTATTTATTCACTGTCGATCTCAGTCTCCGGATTCTACAGTACGATATTTTTTCGCTGGATAATTCATTGCGCTGTGCAGCCACAAGGTGTTTTGCTGTTGAAATAACGAATTAAGTGGAACTTTAAAAAGTCGAATGCCACGCTTCCGATTAACGTTTGGTTTACGAAAATTCCCGGAGGAAATGTCGAGCAGACTTTGAATGTTTCCTTCGACGATAAGATATTGAAAATCGCTATGAACTTATGAAAAAAATAAGTCAAATTCAAAATGCTTCTGCATACATATATGTGGTTTAAGTTTGTAGGCAAAAATTATCTACAACTCTATAACTGCCACAAGTGGACAAGTAAATATTAAACCGATACGTACCAAGCGGGTTCTGTGAAACAGTGTATTACATGAAATAATTCATACATACAATGGCATGTTCTTTTTATAATAGTTAAAATCAATCGCAAAAAAAAAATTGTTTTGTTAAAATTACGACTTGCCCATTGTGTCAATTGCTGCACTGCAGATGGCAACAAACATGTATAATCTACTTGTAACAAACATGTACTTTTTCATGTCAAGGGAAGCAAATTTTACTCAAAGATGGAAACAGAAGTCCCGAGTTGTCTGCAGTGAAATAATCAAATGTTTTTTGTTCAATTAAACCAGAGAGAAATTATTAAGTTAATATTCACGAATAAGATTCATTTGTTCACCGAAATGCATTAAATAAAGTGCAAACACTTGCTTGTTCCTTTTTCTGTCTTAAATAGAGCAGATTGAACAATGTTAAAAGAGATGGTTAGGGTTAGAGTTTTAAGAGTGATATACATGTTAAATACTTAGAGGTTAATATACGGAGTAGCCGGGCCGTTGAGTGATAATTTGCCCGAGTGATTCATGATAACATTTTAAGCACGAGGGCCAATTAAAACTCAACGCCCGGCTACGCCGTGTATTAACCTCTTTAATACATATATTTGTATTTCTTATTCTGTAAGTTTGAAGGCTTCTTTTGAATCTTTACCTGCAATTCAGTTATGCAGTCTTATTTCCTTCCGGCTTGACTCCGGTTAATTTACTCACTCTCAAATTGAATTTACTTTTTGAGAGTCAGCCAAAAGGCAAACACTATTTTTTTGTAATTTCATGTTTCCATCAATATCAATTGTTCATCTTGAAACGATCCAAAACGTCTATCCATTTTGTTAGTTTAATCGTATTTTATTGTAAATAATAAACACACGTGGTATACATATATTCGACAAACAATATTATTGTACAATTGGGTTGGGCCACAAGTTATAACAACATTAGAAATTGGCCCTCCCCGAAATGTGTCAGACTATTGTTAGAATTGAAAAGTTATGACAATGTCTATATGCATGTGAATACATAAGTAACTTATAATGGTTCTATATTTAAAGTTCGAATAAGTACGAGATCCATTTTTGTTAGTACGAATCACTGACATATGTCGTTTTATGTCTTGAATGTCAAAATTTAATTAAATAAACATGAACACGTAGAAAGTAGAACGAATGTTTGTACTTAAACAAACAAATACCTCCTATAATTAATTCCAACATATTGTTTTCAAGTAGATTCTTAGTTCAATTTTACCGCTTCATTAGTTTTGTTTTTAGAATGGCAGCAGACAACACTGTATAAAAACGCCGCCGTAAAGTCCACACTTGTTATCAAACACAAGCATATTTTCCTAAACTGCATTCGCGTTTGTCTCCCATTAGGATTTTACTAATGAGTATGTTCAGGCAGGTTAATATATTGTGATAATTTAGTTGAGACATTATTTTACAGTCGCCAAACTGGATTTAAAAACGAATATTGAATTCATGTGCATACGTTCTACGGACCGCAAAATGATAATCGATAATCGGCCCGGGCCGCTAAACTGAATATTGCTGTGTCATGCAAATAATCGCGGAATCCCTGCAAAAATGTGCTACTATATATAGTAACATATGTATTAAATCAACATAATCATGTTTATTGTTTCATACGAGTTCTTTGAACGGCTCTAGAGATATGACCGTGGTCGAGTGCCGACGATTATGCCTTATTGAGATACTAAATATGGGTCGTCGACAATGTTATTCTTTGGGCTGAAGTTGACACACAGTCACCAGGCCAGCAGCAAATATTTGGGAGTGGAGGTATAAACAAATCCCAAAGCCTAGAGTAGAACGTGATATTTAAATACGGTTATACCTATTTACGTAGAGGTTATTATGCTGCGATTTGCATATATGTGCATTTGTTTAAAGAAATGGTCATAAACTGATATTCATTTCCTTGGGTGAATCCGATTAAATACAATATATATCTTACCTTAAATTGTTTAAAAACAATAGATTGACTCACAACGTAAATATTTGAAGAAAAATACTACAAAAATGAGTAAACATTATAAACAGCTTGAAAATTTTAATGATCAATAGGGCATTTTATTTTTATATTGAGATAAAAATGGTAATGGTAAAGAAAACCACCCATAAAACAGCTAAGACATGCACATAACGTTCACAGCAAGAACAATTGGACTTATTAAGATGTGCATAATTTTTTATTAATATATGTGTTATATTAAGCATCTCGGAGTCGCGCTATACCAATGCTTGAGTGGGGATTTACTGTTTTTATTTGACAGTTTTGAAGTCTTAAACTATACTTATGATTTTTTAGATGGCATAGTCCCAAAATAATACCAAGGAATAAACGAAAATGCAAACTCTGTAAAACATTCGAAGATTAATTGCATTTTCTTCTAGAATGTCCTTTCAACCATGAATTAAGACTTTCGTACATCAAGCGATTTATTGGCGCAATCCAAACATTCTGAAATTCATCAACTTGAAAAACTTAGTACGAGCGAAAATGAAAATATTCTTATAAAACTTTTTTTTTCTAGAAATGCTTTGAAATTCGTCATTATAAATATTAGACGCTTGTTTTACTTTTCCGCATTATAAGCGACTGCATTATGTCTTTATTTTGATTATACATTATGATTGACTTCGAGAGTTGTTAAACCGGATATGTTTATATAATGTATATGTTTGTATGATATGTTACTCATAGGCTGAACGTTTAAAAGTAATACAAATCTTCTCATTCTCCTGCTAGAAAAAATAATGAGGAAGAGATCAATATCTTTTGCAATATCTAATTCCATTTGTTTGACGCTGCCAAAACAAATAGTATTGTTTACACTTTTTTTTCTTCTTTTTTTCTGGACTCTTTCGTTTATTCAAAACAATAGGTACAACAGCATATACAAACATGCAAAGTTACATTCATACGCGTTCTTTTGTGTCGTTTTAAACACTACAAATATCGATGATTATAAACTAAGGAAAAAATAAAAGAAAAAAAAAACAAACCAACATGCAAGTATATCACATATTTTCATTTGTTTGCTTAAAATTTAAGTATTATTCAAGTATATATTTTCAATGAAAATGTAGAAAAAGTAGAAAACGTTCTACAACTGTCCAATTATTTCTTTCCATAACTGATAAGTTTGTGTTATAATAAATATCCAGAGCCAGTCTAAGGCTATTATTAAATCTATGTACTGTTGGAACTATTTTTTTTCTTTTACAAAGGAATGTGATTTTTTTTTTGAATTTTAGGAACAATAAATCAAAACTAAAATTAGTTTTTCCAGACCCTACCAAAACAAACATACTATTAATGACGACATTTGGATCAATGGAATACACTTTTTGTAAAATATGCTGTAGCAAAAGCTGTATTTATTACAATCCCCCCAAAAATGGTGCAGAGTTTCTTCACTGCTTTCACAAAAAATGTTTACACTTTGTTACAAAGTCGCTGTCTTCTTCCACTTGCCGAATGCTTCATCCAAGTATGTGCACGCCAATTTCGCATCCTCACGCGAACTACACTTTATATCTATAAACCCCTCTCCAAAATTAAAGCGTCTTCCAACTTCTATAAAGAACACACATGTTTGTTTTCGACCAAATTGTCTAATCATATGTAAAGGAATGTCGACATACGAGTTTCTTTCTGAACGCGTTATACGGATGTGTGTGGCGTCGAAGTCCAAAGAAGCGTTACCAACTATTCCACATAGCGTTGTAAAAGGACTTTCGAGGACTTCACAGATTACTTCCTTAGCTGAAAACAAAAATGAAATAACATTAGATTGAAGGCGTTGCACCCGAGGTAATAGACTAAGCCCGTGTATCTGAAATGGATCAAGGAGTGAATAAATGCTGTTTTAGTTATTACAGTATTCAAAAGGTAAACACATCTGGTATCTTTATAAAATGTTCATTTACAAAAAAACAATGGATAATTAAACTGTAGAAATAATCAGTTTGATCGCGTTTAAGTTATCATGAACTCAATGGCCATGCTGTATGCTCTATCATTCGCTTAAGCTCTTCCGTGTAGTATTGAACTATTATAGAACGTTATTTTTTCTGGCTTATAGGATATAAGGTATTACTAATACTATAATGTTTTGCTTAAAGGGAACGCTCAAGGTTTGTTAATGCACTATTTACGAAAATAAAAAATAAATAAAATAAAGTGTGGCAAATCTTAAGGAGTGTCAAAACTGGGATACCGATAGTTGGAACCCAGCAACAAAATACAGTTGAACCTCGTTGGCTCGAACTCCCAGGGTCCGGCGAAAATACCTCGAGCCTCGAAAATTTTGAGCCAAGCGTGAATGCGTACCTTCAGTATATAGAAATCGGTCCTTTACATCCACTTCGAGCCAACGAGGAATTCGAGCCAAGCGATATCGAGCCAACGGGATTCCACTGTATATGTCTAAAACATGCTAATATGCCAAATGGACAATTTCCTGTGTCTAACTAACATGTGATCGTGATAATTTGGCATGTGACTACGTCTTACTGACATGATATGTACATATAGTCTGGTAAACTTGTTATCATGTTTAACTAGCATGCTGTTATGCCTAAATGACATGATATTTACATAGAGTGTGGCAAAAGTGTTGTCATGTTTAACTAGAATGTAATTACTAGTAGGTCATATTTACATATACAGTGTGGCAAACAGGTGAGCATGTTTACCTAGCATGTTGTTACACTTAACTTGGCAATGACATGATATTTACATAGAGGCTAGATATTAAATGACAGTTTATTGTAGCGTTTTCAAAATGCACGCCAAATTGTATGCAAACATTATGTAATTTCGGAAATGACGTCGTTAAAATTTGTTACCCAGCCGAGTGCGAGTTCACGTTTGATTTTGAATTGAGAACGGGTTAAAATTTCAAAACAGTAAAAAATGTGATTATGTTATTTTTCTTAATAAAAAGATCATTTTATTTCACTGATAAGTCGTTATAAAACACCAAAAAAGCATATAATAAAACTATATAAATCTACTTAGCTTGACTGACCCTTTCCAGTATTACAAATGAGACTGTTGTAGACTTATTTTGTGAGATTATTTGTGAGTTATTATTATTATTATTATTTTTTTTTTTTTGGGGGGGGGGGTTATATGGTGATTTTCATCTGATGAGTGTGCGTGCATTTATCTTATTTTATGAAATTGATATTGATGGGGCTCAATATAGGCACCACGTAAAGGTTTTAGATGCTAACATTTTATTTTAAGTTTAATGCATAAGTATGTTTATTTCATTACACTTAATAATCCAACCACAATAAGCGAGAAATTCTTGGCCACGTAGCTATCAATAATAAACCCAATTTATAAT
The DNA here is from genome assembly GCF_026914265.1 of Mya arenaria. Taxonomy (NCBI): domain Eukaryota; kingdom Metazoa; phylum Mollusca; class Bivalvia; order Myida; family Myidae; genus Mya; species Mya arenaria. Next base: position 39,545,423 of record NC_069137.1, on the reverse strand, counting down.
GGCGAATATGTTTTTTAAGTTACACAAAATATAATGACTTTGTTTTTGTTTTGATCAATAACGTCATATTTAAGCATTAAAATCAAAACAAACTGTTTAAATCCATCAAGTGTAGACCTATATTACGACCATTTAATACCGTGTAATCGTATTCTAGAATTAACGATCCTTCATAATGAAGTTAGACGCAAATTATTTTGACATGCTTACATACCAGTTACACGTATAAACATGGCAGTTAGACAAAATAACTTTTCAATTAAACATAATTATATAAAATTTGCACATTATGATAGTAAGACATAATAACTTGTCAGTTAGAAGTAATACCATTTTGGTAACCAATACCAACTTGTTGATTAGACATAGTAGCATTTTTTAGCATTATTCTTTTTGACATTACGTTCAGATATAATGACACACAATATTAAAAGTTGTAGTACTTCAATTGACATAACAAAATTACCATGATATCACGCGATTTAGACATTCACTTTGACATAATAACATTTTCGACATACATGATATAAATGGTATATCACAAAATAAGACAGTTAGGGCGTTCCAAAATTAACAATCATTGTCATTAATTTTCTATAGAAAAATAAAAGTTAAACATAATGTGTACTTTGCGTGTCCCAACGCCCTTGAAATTCAATGTGACTGCGACACAACCGTTACTTTGTACAAATGATCAAATTGTTATTGTTATATATATTAACAAGTGTATATTATGGTATATAAAAGCAGGTCCATTTTGCCAGTATCTTTAGGACGATAAGGTTCGGTTTCCTGTCTCGTGGGCTTTGAATTGAGTCCCTGAGCAGATGTATAACCACCGCCACTTTCTTCGGTCCATAGCTCCTGTTGGCTTTTGTCTAAAATAGTGTAAGTGCTACCATCGTCATTTTCCTTGCTCCACAAATGGCGTTGGCTCTTGTAAGGAATATTGTGTTCTTTTAGAATACGGTTATGGATTTTTTCGCAGACAGCACAAAAACATTTTTTCACATTGTTCGCAGTAACTGACTCCGAGTTCAGTCCATTTTCTTTACAACTTGTACATGGGTAATTGTAAATCATATCACTATCCATCGTTATATCGGACGCGTTTTAATAAATTTTCAATATGAAATTATTTTTCATTTAAATTTTAGTGTTTGATAACAGCTATTAATACACAGCTGGATTTATATTCCGTATAGCAGATGAACGACCCGATTATTAAGAGTTACAAATTGAATTCAGAGGACAGTTTACTAATTACCATGTCAATTGTTAGCAAGAAGCTGGATGAGGAAGAACGAATACATATCCTGTCCATGAGTTGGCCAATTCATCATTTAACTTTTCAAGGAAACACTATGACTCAATACAATGTAAATTAAATTCCTGTTTGCAAAGGAACACTTTTATTGGTTGTTAACGCTCTGCATTGGCTTTAACCCACATATATGATGAATAACAACGGAAAAGAGTGGTCGATAATCATTCCAATTGGCAATATAAAATTGTAATACTTGATAATTACACCATTATTATTAAAGTTACTATTTTTCATTACTATGACAAATGCAATGCAAATTAATTGAATTTCGATGCTAACATTTTGTCTCACGTTATTTTTAATCCATATGAACTGCTTTCTTTGAAGTCAAGCAATCTTCAAAGCTAAATTTTATCCAAATTATCTTTTTGCAAACCTTTCCAAACCCCACCCGATGACTATTTCTGTTGTATTGAAAAAAAAATGTATTGTAAAATCTATCGAATGTTCAGCTGACATTCCAATATCGTTTCGAATATATTTTTAAGCTTGTATCCGAGTCTGTACACTTGAATATCCCGATAGTTACTCTCTTGACTTTAAATCAGTTTGTTAGTTATTCAAGGCACACAGGCGACACTTTATTGCCATTACCTTGGTAATTTTGTGTTGACTGGATGCCAACTAAGCTCCTTTTTAAAATATCTACAAAACATGGAAATCAATTGAACCTTTATTGTTGTCATAACGTACAATTCTATACATAGCAATATTGGAAATACAGACAATTTACAATATGCTTACATGTATATTAACATGATCAACAGATCTTCGTACGAAAATGAAAGTCAATTACTTTAATCAGACTGTCTTTCCAATAATTTTATTTCTCTTTACTTTTCAGAGAAAACTGGCCTCTGTTTTGTTTCGCTGAAAGGCGTGTGTTGTTATTTCTGTACTTAAGGACACATCAATTTAAACAATAAACTCAACACAGGAGACATGAACATACACTTATTAATATAATTGTTTCTGTTTTTACTTATGCTGCGATTTATGTATAGCATTGTCTTAGGAAGCAGAGTAATAAGCTATAATATCAGCTGCAACCAACTGCTGTGGCATTATACACTCTGGCTTATGTGTTCGTATATATGCTGTGGTGATATGTATTTGGTGATTAACAATTCTTGATAAACATACCTAGTTTTTTATATATAGTATGTATGCACTGTGCTTTTATGGAGTTTTGTGCTGTTCTTCTATGTTTCTTGTTTGTGATTTTATGTTCTAGGTCTTTGGCGTTTACCCAGTGCCATTAAACCGGGTTTATGTTTAAACATTTTGCTACTGAGCTTGTTTCTGCAGCTTTTTGCATAACTATTGGTGTCAATAAACGATCAGATGGACGAGAGTTAAAATTAAGGACAAAGTGTTGAACGAACTTTCATACATAAAAGTTGATACAATTTTAAGAGTGTTTTCGTCTACACTTTTACTAAATATAAGAAAAAAGATAGCGTAACTGTTTTATAACCGTTTTCATACCGGGCGGAAAAAAACAAAAACGCTATTGACGTAGTTTGTGCAATATTACATGAAAGTTGTTATTAATAAAATTACAATATTTATGCAAAAAGCTACAGAAACATGCTCAGTAGCAAAAAGTTTAAACATAAACGCGGTATAGTGGCAATGGGCAAACGCCAAAGACATAGAACACAAAAAAGAAACATAGAACAGCACAAAACTATACAAACAGCACAGTGCATAAATACTATATATATATATATATATATATATATAACAAAAAATAACAAAACAACATCCCTCTTGATTGAAATTATTCACTCCCGCTAAATCGTTCTTTCATCTTAATAAATCGGGCTGTGGAGACCGTAGCTGGTTTTAGCACCAAACCTTTTAACAATAATACGGTTATTATAAACAAGGTGAACTAATTTTATGCAAGCTTTGTTGAAAGTGCTTATATGTATACGAAATAAAACCCAGTACTTAACACACGGGGTTATTAGATTCAAAAACCCAGACCAGAATTTACAAGAGTATCAAAGTGGTAAACACTTTACTTTTCCATATTAGTTAATTGAATGAATAAGCGTATCAATTATAATCAACAACTAGACAGTTTCGATGGTTTCCTTGAAGAACTTAAGTAAGTTCGGTACGGATATACTGATAATTATGTGATATACATCACGCGAGTTCGGGCCTACTGATGTACATTTAATTGCTTCATTGTAATTTGGGTTTTTCAATTAAATGTCATTTCAGGAAGCAACACTAAAATGCAATGGTATTATTTCTAAAACATCGTAAGATACGTTTTTATAAGTACGACTCTGATATGCCCATGTTTAATGCTAAGTTCGAAATCACAAACATTGCTTTATTACAACAGTACATATTTTAATTGTCACGCATCATTTACGATACTATATTTGTGTTCTCTTTTCCTCAATGCATGTACAAGTAAAACCTTGACGTCGGTGTTTACATTGACCATATATCGAATTATTAGCTGCTTTTGCCGTCGATGCGTTAATTGTTTCCGAGACTAAGGTAGGATTGCACAATTTTCAATATATTTTACATTTATATTGTCGCAAACGGCATCTCAATGTTAACGTAGATACAACTAATGTTATTGTTTTCAGGAAGGATGGGTGCTTGGGGATAAATGGTGAATGGTTTAATAATAACGAGAAAGTGAAAATCCTGAGTTCTTTCATAAATAACCTGTTCCATAGGAGTTGTATATACTAGTGGCGTTTTGTTTATTCAAGCTACTAAAACTCTAGCAGTGAAATGGTTGATTGCGCAAGTTCATAATATCATACTTCAAATAAACATAAAGTTTAATTTTTGTGATTATTAGTAACTATGGTTCTGAGGTTTGGGGTGGTATGAATCTGGAGGTTTTAGAAAGTGTCCACATGAAGTTAAATAAATTGGTGTTGAATGTGAAGCAATCTACCGATAATTTGGCTTTATATAGACAATGTAGCAGGTTCCCTTTGTTTATTGAAAGACATGTTAGAATGGATAAGTATTTCTCGAAATTTAATGAAGTATTTTTTTTATTTTCATTCAGTATCCACAGATTTTTATGCTGGCAACATTCAAATATTAAGATATTCGTCTTGCTTTTATTAATAAATACCAAACAGTAAAATTCGTAATGCAATTGAAAAATGTATTATTTTTCTAAGAACTATACAATAATTGACATATTAAAGATGCACTCTTAGTCTCCCAAAAAAAATTCCACAAAATTACAACTGTTTTAATATACCAAAAAGGATGAATATATGTCTAAGTGTCGACAAAAGTGGTTCTTATAACAAAAACCGAGTTCAATTTGAAAGAAAGGTGCAAAAAACACCGTTTTTCTACCTCATGAGACGAAAATTGATCATTGTGAAGCTTTAGAATTCACCAATCATTTATTATTTTTGCGTTTTCAGCTAGTAAATACATGGTTACAATAGTAATATTTTCCATAAATGCATTATTAAATAAGTAATTAAAGTTTTATCACCCCAAATTTGTAACACATGTGTATGCATTGATTTAAAATAAGATTGCCCCTTTAAGTTAATATCGAAGTAAAACAACTTTCACCCATCTGTTTCTGATTTTATGTGTTTAAGGAAAACTATTTTTACCAAAAAATACCGTTTGTGTTTACAAATCAGTGCTGTGATTTATTTGTATATTGTTTTCTTGACGATTATGATTATAATATAGGCTTTGCGGTGGTTCAAAGAGATTTTTTAGTGAATTAAAAATTTAAATGTATTTCACTGTTTCAAAATTGTTTAAATTTTTAAAAATAATTTCAGATCTCGATAGTTTGTAGTCACCTGACGCGAAGTTAATATTCGTGCACATATTCGTCCGAAAAACATGAATGTTGGCAGATCTTCATAAAATTTAGTACAAACAATCGTCAAAGGATGTGCCTAAATGTCGTGTTTTATCTGTTGTAATGATCCCCTTATATGTTTAGCTACAATGCCTCTAATGGACATACATGCGTTTGTAACTAATGTTTATGAAAGCCGATATATATGTAAATACAATGTTTTTGTAACGAGCTTAGTCAGAGGAAACTCTGCAGTTGTTGGTTTTGGATGTGCTCATTTGATTGTGTGTCGTCGTCTACGTGGGATTATTAAATCAGTTTACGTATTAGTTGATATGGCGTTGATGTCGGCTTAGATTTGGCCTTTGTGTGTTTAAGTGTTACATTGATAGAAATCTACGTCGAGTACTATAAATAGAGAGATAAAATTAGGGGATATGGCATTGATTTTGGCTTTGATTTTGGCTGTTTTATTGTAATACATGTTTAAATACATGCGAGTTTGACAGATATAGTGTCTTTGTTTACTTGGCATAATGATATGTGTCAATTTATGAGCTAATATGGCGTTAATGTTGGCTTCTATTTGGCTTATATGGCTGATATGTTTCCCCTTTTCACAGACTTGCGAAATAATGTTAGGTAGGTAATTCTTCAACTTGGATTGAACCTGAATGATACCATAGTCTTCATAGTGTCCGATGTAAATAAATACTCCTATTTTTAAAGTGATTGACGAATTGATTTTCGCATTGATGCATTGTGTTGGCTTCGTTGGAATATAAACCAATACACCAAATGAAGTCCTGTTTTGCCGACCATTCAAAAGCGGGAACAATAATATAAAATTGGTGCATGAGCATTTGTGTAACAGTCAAAACTATTGTTCCGAGGTTGAGGGAATGAAACCGACACTGAGGAACAACAGTTTTGACTGTTACACAAATACCCATGCAACGACTATTTTATTACCCACCCGATTATGTATTTTTTTCAAACACGAAAAAGGCAAATACTTTTGTAAAGCGAATAAATTGAATTTTCACAACAAATATCAACGCTTTTTATTGATTTGTTTACGTCTGGGAATGATCATACAGACCATTGATCGCTTAAAAAGTCTTTGGTATTCTCCGTGAACCGATAACAATTAAAGACCCAATACCTGAAATCCGAGAGTTTAAACGATATTCAGTTTATTTTTAGAATCTCGGTAAAAGCATTGACGTACCTAATATATGGAAGGGTATTTAAGTAAAAAATCAATTCATGTACATGCATTATTCTTGTATGTAAATTACATTAATATTATGGTAAATTTATATTCTATCATGAATGCTAACATGTGTATTCATACTAGTGACATGTGTATTCATACTAGTGACAACTGCATAGTCTCAAATGGTAAATCGACATTCTATTATTATTACCAAGATGTTTATGCATGCTATTGCGTGTAAATAATAACCGTCTTATTCGTGCATGTAATTGAGCGAGTTCATTGTGTTGCTTCATTACTTCTGCAGGCAGCGTAATCAAACTTTCCTTCAACATGTAGATTCTAATGTTAAAATTGCACTTCTACCTTATATCAATTAGAAATACACAAATTCAATGTTCTGATTTTTGCAATATAAGCACTCATAACGCACAAAGCATTGTGCATTGTGTTATTCGAGATATGGAAGGTAACCAGTAATAAAAAAACAAAATTCTAGCTCAAATTGCTATAAACGGGACGTCACTCTGTCAAGCATCTTCATAACTTCGGGATTTTCCGTGACGAGACGGTGCATGGATAAACATTACCCGATTCCTACAGCCCCAGATAATACGATGAACAACGACGATAACAAAACAACACATATTATATACACGTCGTATGAGGTAAATATCAATAAACATACATTGTACATTGAAAAATTACATTAAACAAGCCGCAACATTCCTACGTCTTAATCAGGAATATATATTTGTCCAAATAGAAGTTTATATTTGTCGACCGCAAGCATGCAATTCGGATACGTCAATCCGGATACATTGGACTTGCAACTTGTGAGAAAGTTTTAATGTTTTACTTGCAACTTGTGCGAAAGTTTTAATGTTTTACAAATTGGGTTGTACACGTTAAATGACTCATCGCAAACTGGAACAATGACTATTTATCTCACAGTTTCTATATAAATTTAAAAATCTGAAGAAGCAAAATCGTTCTACAGTGTTCAAGGGAAATCGACATTGTCTGGTCAGTGCAAATCTTATAATCAATTTTAGTTTTGCACTAACCGATCGGTATAAAGTTCTGTTTAGACGTAAATTGTACTTTTATGGAGATATACATAGTGTAGGACAATGATTTGAACCCACGTCTAACTTGCAAGACTGGCCCCCCTTACTTAATCTGAGCCTACTCTGCCCCTAAACCAGCTCTTTTTACGATTTTTGATATTTTATGTGGCTGGTGTAGGGTCAGAGGAATTTCTATAGTGAAAATGTGGGACTTTGCTCCCCCTCGCAGGAGAGGAACTTAAATCAATATATCTCTGTAACCATGCATTGGATTAATATTTCAATGTTACAAATATATTATCAATATATTTATTAACCTATCTGAACTTTAACTTTTGTTTTTTAAACCATTAGGTCTTAGTTAGAGGCAATCCAATTCAGACTTATCTGACAAATCAAATGCCTCATGTATAAATGTACTTATGCCATACATATTTGCTGTAACCTTTACCACAACATATCTGAGGTGTACAAAACATTTTTTTCTGTTCAGATAGGTTCAATAATATTTAGATAACAGATGCATAGTGTTAAAATGTTTATTAAATGATGTTTTACAAAGATATAGTGGTTTAAAGTTCCTCTCCTGTGAGGGGGAGGAGAGTCCCACATTTTCACTATAGAAATTCCTCTGACCCTACACCAGCAACATGAAATATCAAAAATCGTAAAAAGGGCTGGTTTAGGGGCAGAGAAGTCTTTGAAATTATGTAAATTCATGCCGTTACTGACTGAGCCACTGTTTACTCTGAGGTCCCCAGCTAGCTCAGTTAGCGGTAGAGAGCAGGATTTCTAGTGTCACGGGTTCAATCATCACCAGGTATATATGCATTACTGGAAAAATAATTAAATATCTAACCAAGAAATCACAAATGGAGGGGGCAAAATTTAGCTCAACTATTATATTAATGTTTTAGTCCGTCAAAATCTAAATAACGTGTTTTAATAGTGTTAAATAGTCCATGCATATTATGAGTGCCATGAGAGGTACTGTTTCATAAGAAACACTAACAGTTAATTGGTTGACGACAAACCTAAATAACCACTAGGATTTAGGGCCAGGGTAGGGTTAATAAGATCAATTTCTACTCTACTTTTCTACCGGCAAGGTTAATAACATAGAAATAGACATTCTAAACCAGTAAAGACAAAGGGGAACATTTGGTTGAGACTTTGAGCCCTTTCTACATTTTTGTAATTATTACAAACAAAAACGATTTTAACCGGTAAAAATGATTTTATGTGATATTTTTTTTTAGTTCTTAACTGCTTAATACCTAGTACAGTGCTTTAAAGTAGCTTTCCCTTAAAGTTGAGGTGTCTTTGCATGTCCTTGTGTGTCTTAGCGGTCCTGAGGTGGCTATTTCACAAAGATTATTTGCAATGGTTCTTTTGTAACCCTTTAATAAGTTGAGCGATGTAGGACCACTATGTCTCTTGTCTAAATTAAAGATGGGAAGAGCCTAACTTGAGCTAAAATGAGTTGGAATAATGAAAATCAGTAAAACATTAAGCATTTTACTGTTTTAATCTTTTGAAGTTTGATCATACGATTGACTTGAGCATGAACAAATTTTCATATTTACAGGCCTTATCTGTTGTGTACTTTACAGATCATACAAGTGCTTAATGCAGTCTGTTGTGCCGGAAATCAAATCTGCTATTCGAGACAGAATTCTTCAAGTGGCTAATAATGTTGAAAATTATAGGCTGGACAATGTAGAATATGAAATCAACTTGATATTGACATTCCTATCAGAACTATCATACCATGAAGATTTGACTGACTGTGTGAATTTGTGTAGGAATGCATCACTGCAGCTGTCAACAAGCACCCAGCAAGATCATGGTTTCCAAGTTAAATGCCCCCCAGACACCACACATGCAAGTTTCTCTGGCAGAGGAAGACCTAAATACAATATTACAGAAGAGACATTAGTATTCTTTATAGAGAACGCTTTTACTATTAAGCAAATAGCATCTATGCTTATGGTTAGTGAAAAGACAGTTGTTAACCGTATGAAAGAGTTTGGACTTTCAATAAGACAATCATACAGTGAGATTAGTGATGAGGACCTTACAAAAATTGTGAACCAGAAAGTTACAGAATTTCCATCAGTCGGGTATAGAAGTATAAGAGGTCATCTAATGTCAGAAGGCATAAAGGTCACAGAAGCACGGGTGAGAAGGATCATGAGAACTGTTGATCCGCTAGGAGTTTGATGAGAAATGTTCTCTGTAGGACATATAGAATTCGGAGACGATCCTATTCTGTGAGAGCCCCAAGAGCCTTGTGTCATGTTGATTCAAATCACAAGCTTATAAGGTAAAGATCAAGTTTGAATGATAATTTTGCCCAGTTTTTACTGTCAAAGTCATATGGGACCACTCTGTGTGATGCACCCTTTAAAGATGATCATAACTATTGACTTGAAATTAAAAAAAAAGTTTTATATTGTCTGTGTCCCATTACTCTGATTTGCTTTTTGACAGAAGTATACCTCTGTTTCAACTTGAAACTTCTGTTACAAGTATGGTAAAGTTAGTGTCTTCAATTTTATAATGTTGAAGCTATTTTCTTGGAGCACCCATCTATTTCTTTAAGTGCTATAAATGTCAGCATCATAAGAATCATGTCCCATAAGTCTGAGTTGCATTTTGTTCAATTTGGATCAAATCTTACATTCTTATGCTTAGAATTTTAATGTACACACTTCTTATTCATTTCCCCCACCCTTTTCAAAGAATACGTGGGTATATTGTTATCTGTTTGTCCTTCATTCCGGCTAGCTATCTCCTCTTGTATGGTTCTGCGGACCTCTGGGGCCAAAGTGGCGGGATGGGGGATTTAGTGATAGTTTACTATCACAGCACATTCTAGTTCAGTCTTTGCCATTTGTCATAATTGTTGAAAATATGGGTCATCTAGGATCCAACTATAAATCCTGGTAGCGCATTGATTATAAGTCACTTGCTTTACAATCTATTTTGAGTCAGTTTCCTAATGCAGTACTCAATGAATGTACACCTAATTCGCCTGCCATTATCCATATCAATACAACATTAACCCTTTTAACAAACAAGCTACATTTTAACTAGTTAGTCCCCCACCGACTCTAGAAATTCACCCTATCCGTCAGTCCGTCCTTCCATCCAGCAAAATTTGTCCGGGCCATATGTCCAATGCTGTAACCCTTATGTAGATCAAATTTGTTAAGTACATACACCTAAAATAGAGGGTGTGTCGTGTACCAAAGATAGATATGTGACCTTGACCTCTGACTTTGATATTAGAAAAAAACTTGTCCGGAGCATATCTCCTACACTTTATCATCTAGGAATACCAAACCTGGTGTATAGACACATCTTACGATTAGGGAGTCACATACAACTTTTAGGTCTCTGTGACCTTGTCCTCAGACCTTGATTTCAGACAAAAAGCTTGTCCAGAGCATATCATCTAAAATTACAAAACCTGGTGCATAGATACATCTTCGGATTGGAGAGTGTCACATGCCACTTTTAGGTCTCTGTGACCCGGACATCTGACATCGATCTTAGAAAAAGCTTGTCCAGGGCATGTCTCCTGCACTTTTATCATCTAGGATTACCAAACCTGGTGTATAGATACATCTTTGAATTGTGACATGATACATACAACTTTCATCTCTGTGTGACCTGGACCTTGACCTCTGACCTTGATGTAACTCAAAACTACACTTTATCATCAAGTATTGCCCAAACATTTTTTATCTTTCATTTTCCTTTTTTTCCTCGTATGCTTTAACATCCATGCCCTGTGCTTCGCAAGTTACCCTCAATCATCTCCTCGGACTCGCCTCTTCTTGAATAGCTTACATTTCATTTGTTTGTCAATGAAATTTGCTTGAACTTGCAGGTGGAGATTCATTTTTCATGGTGGGATCGACGGTTATTCTAGACTCCCAATGTACATAAAGGTGGCTTCAGATAATACTGCAGACACTGCATTTGCAGCCTTTATGTCAGGTGTGGACAGGTTTGGCATACCTGAGAGAGTGAGGACAGACAAAGGTCTAGAAAATCTTAGAATTGCCGAATTCATGCTGGCGCGCCGGGGCTTGAACCGAGGGAGTCACATAACTGGACGAAGCGTTCATAATCAAAAGTCAGTCATAACATGAGGCATTTTTACTCTATCAAGGTGATTGATAGAATCATGATCTATACCTATGTGTAGCTGTGCATAAGTGGCAATTGCACTAGCTCTATTCAAGGTCAAGATTATGTCTGTAATCAATTATTGTGCAAGTTGTACCCTCCTTCAAAACCCTACCAAATTTCTTAAAAGTTAAGGTTCAGGGTACCTCAGCAGTGAGAAATTTATATGTCCACACACACAAATGTTTATTTCAAAGCATTAAGGAGTCACAATAGCCAGCTCGCTTTTTTCATTTTTGGGTCAAAATACATGTAGTCGTATTCATAAAAAATGCAAAATTACCAAATTGAACATTTTTACGTGACATTATGCCTAGAACATGTTAGTGTTATGATCACGGAAGGGTTAGTTATCCTTAGATAAATGAATTAAACTTCAAAGGCATTATTATCGTGTTTGGAAAATGATGTTTTGTTTTCAAGGCCCGTGATAAGGTGCGTATTGAACAAGCTAAATCAGTTTTTCCTAACCAAACCCTATGCATGTATTGTGATCATTTATTCGAATCGTCTTTCTAGTGACTGGTCAGTTGAGAAACTGTACCAAAACAAATTGAGAAACGGTTAAGATACACGGGCTTATCTTGAGTTCTATTTGTTAACTTTTCAAGGCTTGGAGGTCAAATTATTTCTGCTGTTGAAGATTAATTTATTTATTAAAGGGTAACTTGCCGTTTCTCGATCATAACATTCACATGTTCTATGCATAATGTCATGTAAAAGTGCCCAGTTTGATAGTTTGGCGTTTTATGAATCCAACAATTTAGACTCAAAAATGAATCAGTAATCTGGCTATTGTGTGATTGATGGAACGTGTTACAAGCTACAAATGTATGCAAATGGATGCAAAATACCCTTTCTTCTTGATATAGCTTTAGTTTTTACATATTGTCTCCTTGATATTCTTGTGTGTGACATAGACATTTATCATGGCTGAGGTACTCTTCACCTGTAAGGAATGATCAATATCAATGTCTTATTGTACATAATGGGAGTTTGGGCTTGACCTGTTGAACGTCAAGGTCACGTCTGTTAGCTATTGATGATGGGATATTAAAACAAGAGGCCAATGAGGGCCTGTGCTCTACTGTCTTTGTTCGTTTTGTCCTTTTCATAGATATCTAATAACTGTACAAGTTTGGTGAAGATCTGATTTTGCATAAACAAGCTGTTTTAAAGCAATTTCAACAATTTTAAGGGAGATAATCCAGTAATTCATAAGCCAATCTGGATGGTTTTCGAAAGCAACTGAACTCATTTGCAAATCTAACTTCTTTATAAGTTTGGTGAAGATCAGATTTGAAATGAAGGCTTAATTTAATGGCGTAAATAAGCTGTTTTATAACAATTTCGACAAGTTCAAGGGAGATAATCCAGTTGTTCATAAGCGAATCTGGATGGTTTTCGAAAGGAACTGATTTCATATGCATATTTATCTACTGTATAAGTTTGGTGAAGATCAGAAAAGAAATGTAGAATTTAGTGCATAAACAAGCTGTTTTGTAGTATTTTTGACTAATTCAAGGGCCATAATCCAGTCATGCATGGGCAGATCTGCTGGTTTTCAAAAGAAACCGAGCTCTTATGGATATCTAACTGTTGTATCAGTTTGATTGAAATTAGATCATAATAAAAGACTTCAGAGCATAAAAGAACAATTGTTTACGGACGCACAACAGACACCACGTGACGACATAAGCTCTCTGGAAAAGCCAGTAGAGCTAAAAACTGTACAGATGTTAACCATGTGGAGACAGCTTGTCATATACAAAACCTGTGTCCTAGCTAAGATGTCAATATTACACTTAAGAGGTCAAAGGTCGAGTGTGGGTAAAATGCCGCCGGCTGTTACACTTTGTCATTCATTATAGGATTTTTAAATACATGTAACTTGGTACAGATGTTCACCCTGTGGAGACTGCTGCATTCAAGACCAATGCTGTGTGGATTTGTGTCACTTCTCTGTATGTGTTTAGATATGACTGTGTACAAATTATGTCAATTTTACTTCCCTGACAACAGGCTCAACATATTGCCAACAGGCATTTAGTTGAACTACTTCTTAACTATCTTTTATAGGATAGAACGCTTTTGGAGAGAATTGTGGGATGGATGTACAAAAACTTACTACGAACTCTTTCGTTATATGGAGCAGGAGGGAATATTAAATGTTGACAATGAAGTTCACCTGCTTGCCCTTCACATTGTGTACCTGAACAGGATACAGACCTCTGTTGACAGTTTTGTTCATGCTGTCTCCAGGCGTCCCCTTCGAACTGAACGCAACATGATACCTATGCAGTTATGGATAATGGGACAAATAGAAGACAGTGATGATCATCCTTCACAAGAAGTTAGTATATACCCCTAAATACATAATTTTGGGAAGTATCTTAATATTAGGTGTTAAAATTTGAATTGCCCCTGCAATAGTAGGTCAGTAAAGTTCCAACATAGACATCAAATTTTTCCATGGCGATTTGAGACAGCCATTGCGCCTGATGTCAATCACTTAACACCTCACCATGAGTGATATACATTAATTGGTATATTCTAAAATGTTCCTCGACTCAACCTTACCTCAAGATACAGTAAGTTACCGATAAAAGTGTGCCTATTAATATGCGAGACCTAGAAGTTTTGTGTTGGGTATTGTTTATGTTTACATGACAGAATTGCGGTTAAGGACTGTATCTTGAGGTAAAGTAAAGTCATGGAAGGCTAGAGAAATGTTTCATAATACAGCCTTTAGTTGCATTGAGGAGTAAATGAGTAAAACTGGATCAAACAGTGGTTAGATGACTAATTGTCTAGTGGTCCTTTAATATAATCTTTTAATTATTGCCCTTGGGCCAATAGTTTTTCATAAGCCTTTGATAAGAAAAAACAATAAAAAATCTTCTGGAATGGTAAAGTGTTTTAGTGCATTTTATGTCCAACCAACATAAATGTAGTTGCAGACAGTGTCTGCATGAGACAAGTGCTGCCTCACTGGAACATTCCTGCAGAAGGCACATGGCAAGATATAAGCCGACACTCGTTCTACCAGCCACAGTACTAATCTTTCATTGCAGAGCTTTAGCTGCTGATTTTAATTTTTGTGCCCCCAGATCGATATCTGTGGGCATATTGCTTTTGCCCTGTCTGTGTGTTGGTTGTTTTGTTTGTGTCCAACTTTAACATTGGCCATAACATTTGAAATAATACAGGTAGAGACTTAATATGTGTCATGCATATGTTTTTCATTTTGAGTGCAAACATGTCAATTTCAAGGTCATTGTTCAAATATATAAAGGTAAAATTACCAATTTTAGCATTGGCCTTTACTTTTGAACTAGTACAGATAGAGACTTCATAATAAGCATGCATATGGATCTCATTAAGTTGCACATTTTGATTGGTTACATATAAAGGTCAATGTCATTATTCAAGGTCAAATATATTTGTCAAAGTAACTGTTGGAACATCTTTTGAACTAGTACAGATATTGATATTTATGTTTAGCTAAAGGAGCTGCAAATTCTGAATTGTCATATGAGAAGTTCAAAGTCATTCATTAAGGTCAACTGTCAAACATATTGATTTGGCAATATCTTTTGAACTAGTACAGATAAAGACTTCAAACTTGATATTTATGTTTACCAGCTGTACAATTTGAATGGTCATATGAGAAGGTCAAGGTCATTATAAAGGTCAAAGGTCAAATATATATTGGTTAATGTGGAACTGGGGGCATATGTGTAGTGTTTCACAATAAGTTTGTCGCGGCTGTGGTTTGAACCAACATCCTCCCGATCCATGAAAATACATAGAGCTTAGATATTTGGATTGTAGCCTCATATGGTGTTCTTTAAGGTTTTCTTGTACAAAGATCCATTAAATTATGTCCTTGGGGTTGGCACCTGATTCAGAGGAGAATAGAAATATCGAACTGCTGTCCTGTTGCAGATAGGTTTGAAATCCCTTATTGGAGTGTCAACTCTGTCTTGTACCTTATATGCTTTGTGGTTCTCCTTTAATTTTGTCTTTCTCTAAATAACCACATGTCAGTTTAGCACATGGCACATTTGGTTGTAAGTTTGAAGTTTTTTTTCTTAAAATATTACATTTGAAGACATTTATTATGAAGCAATTAAATGTTTCAAAGCTACAGCAAGGAATCTTTTTATCGTCTATAGTTTTCAAACCCCTTACAACACCACTCTTTGTCAATCTCCTTTTGTTGAGTATAGTAATTTAATAGTATGTAGTCATAATGTAATATCATTTCAGGACTTGATGTTTTATGGAGTCGATTTTAATTGCCCAGAGCCATTATGTGAAGAAAGTGATATTGAGGTACCTACTCTGCTTCAGCTAGAACTAGAAGCATTCAAGGAAATAAGAGAAATTGCCGAACAGCATGTTGACACACCATATGAAGTTCAGACTTTCATGGACATTTGTACACATATCACAGACTTAACAGGGTGATTCATAAAACAACTACAAAAGAGCCAGTCTCCAGAAGAACCTGCTTTACTGACATTGTACAACAATTGCTTAAGCTATTAATTTTCAGCCTATTAGGATCTAGTATACATGCACTAATCAGAGGTTTGACAATTACAGGTTTACAGTCTATAAATGTTTTAAAGACATTGAATTATCATTTTGGTGAAGCTTAGGAAGCTCCTATTCTACCTCCTTGTGCACTGAAGTTGTCTGATCTAGTGTTGTCCCGATGATCGATTATAATCGATAGTTGGTCGCAAATGCCCACATCAGAGACAATCGATAGTGAAAGTAAAACTATCGATTATTTTTAATTTCACCAAAGGGTCCTCTCAGTGGATAATTCTTTCAGGAAGCCATATGCAAGGCAATGTAATTGTATGTACCAAAATAGTATCTAGAGTTGCATTCATGTTTATTAAACATTGGATGTCATTACAAAATACTGATTGTCAGTGGATGTACCTGTACGACTGTTTAAAAACATTATTTTACCTGAGCCATATGATCTGGGTCTACACTATGTGCCAATTGTATCCGATCTTTGATAAACGGATTGATCTATTGTTATTTTCTTACATTCAATGAATTTTAAACTCAATAAAGTGTAGAACATTAGTGGAAGGAGTGTCAACACATTAATCAACAATATACTTAAGTTATTCACAATGTTTTATATTTCTAGTTTTTGATTGTTCAAAACGTGCCAAGTAATTTTGAAATGTCTCTGTTTGACAGTAACTTGTCCAGTAACAAAATTTGCACAGCAAAAAGTTTTTATGGTTTTGGATAAGTAAAACTAAAGGTGTCACTTTATAACTTTATGTGAATATTGTTATGCTGTCCCAAACCCGTAAGATCCAACAATGATATACAGCAAAATTTCTTCAAATGTTTCATAATTGTCCAGTTCTTTTGTCTTTGTAAACAAAATCGATGGAGCACAGGTGTTTACTTTTGGTAGGTGTCTCGAAATGTGGTCAAATTGAATTGTTCCAAAACTCAAATTGACAGGTAGTCTAGTGCATCCGAGGAGTGACTGCAACACGTGGCCCATGTTGAGAGTCACGTCGGGCTGGTTTCCATCATTCACATCTAACCATGGCGTTATTATTTTACTCTCTGAAAATAAATTAGGGATATACTTTAATTGATGACCGACGTGAATGACTAATGCAATAATTATTAGTGTTGCAATATGATACAAGTAGCAATATATATCAAATTTTATACAATATGCTTCAAGAGACTAGTATTTTTAAAGTTGTAATTTGAATTTAAGGGAGAATCATGTCAACGTTTTTAGGTGATTTTAAATGTTGTTTAATAGTATTAATGTATCTACTTGTTTGTAAGGCGGTCCGCTTATAACACGGCCATCTCACTTCTTCCGTCTTATTATTGTATGTCTGGCCAATATGTTGTTTTTTATCTCCAGGAAAAGTCTCAGTTGGATAATTTCAGTACTTTTTGATATGACACAGTCATATGGAAATAGAATTTTGAATGGAATCATTGCCCCGAGTTAATGTGAACTGAGTTTGAACAATTTCGACTTCTTTACCTAAATTGATACCTTCTATGATTAATATTTTCTATTCAAAGATTTGACAGAGGAAGCTGGACTGCTAGCTGTAAATCGATTTCTGACTTGGCTTGAACCAGGTCAATGGTGTCAGCCATATAAAAAGTTAAAGGACCAATTTTCATGATCTTGCAACATACATTTATACTTACTTTCTATTTTCTTCAGAAATTTATTCCAATTGTATAGTATCATCTCTTCTGTAGCTTTTTGGTCAGCATCTGTGGAGAATTCTGGTATAAAAAAGACCCAACGTCATGTGCTGTGGGGTTGCAATCTTCACTCAAGTAACTGTTGGCCTCTTCAGTATGTTGTTGTAGGAGTTCCAGAATGCCATGGAGCTTCCGACCTACACAAAATGGAAATGCTTTATAAAAGAACTACTTAATTTCTGCTTCACAATTCCAGTGTTTCAGACTCATGGTGAAATTACGATGTTAGGAGAAATTAAATTGAAGTTATTGTCACAGTAGGAACTAATTTATAACATTCCGAGTCAAAACAAGAGCACCGCCTGCGGGTGCCTGGCGCTTGTCTGCTTAGTATCCAAGTAATTAAATGTCTCGTTGTCATATGCTTTGCTAATCAATGCAACTTTTCAAATTGTTTGAAATTACAAAATCGAACAAATTAAAATAAAGAAAAAATATGACAAAAGTCCAAGAAAAATAAATAAAATAAAAATGTTTGACCCCAAAACCAGAAAAAAAATACAAGTCCACCAAAAAAAAATAAAAATCATTTTATTTTTATTTTTTCCAATGTTTGACCGACTCCAAAACCAGAAATTAAACTAAACTAAAAACAAGAGGCCCATGAGGGCCTGTGCTCTACTGGCTTAGTTAGTTTGATCATTTTCAAATCAAAGCATGTATGTATGAGCAACAAAAGGAAGATGAATAAATGGAAACTTATGTTCCCAAGCTGCAATATAGCAATTTTAACAATTTCAAGGACCATAATCCAGTCATGCATGGGCAGATCAGGCTGATTTTCATAAGGAACCAAGCTCTTATGAATATCTTAAATACTTTATAAGTTTGGTGAAGATCCGAAAACAAATAGAGACTTTATCACATAAACAAGCTGAACTATAGCAATATTTGACAATTTCAAGGGAGATAATCCAGTCGTGCATGGGTTCATCATGATGATTTTCGAAAGGAACCAAGTTCTCATGGATATCTAATTACTTTATAAGTTTGGTGAAGATCCGAAAAGAAATGGAGACTTTATCACATAAACAAGCTGAATTATAGCGAAATTTGACAATTTCAAGGGAGATAATCCAGTCGCGCATGGGTTCATCTGGCTGATTTTCAAAAGGAACCAAGCTCTCATGAATATCTAACTACTGTGTAAGTTTGGTGAAGATCTTAAAAGAAATAAGAACTTAATGGCGTAAACAAGCCAATTATAGCAATTTTGACTAATTCAAGGGAGATAATCCAGTCATGCATAGGCGGTTTTCGAAAACAACCGAGCTCTTGTGGATATCTAACTACTGTATAAGTTTGATCAAGATACGATCAAAACTGAAGACTTTAGAGCATAAACAAACAATTGTTTACTGACGCCCAATTTTGACTAATTCAAGGGCCATAATCCAGTCATGCATGGGCGGATCTGGCTGGTTATCGAAAGGAAGCGAGCTCTCATGGATATCTAACTACTGTATAAGTTTGATCAAGATACAATCAAAAATAAAGAATAGAGAATAAACAAACATTTGTTTACGGATTCACGGACGCACGGACAACGCGTCACGACATAAGCTCTTTGACCTTTGGCCAGTAGAGCTAAAAAATGGTGAATATTACATTTTTGGAATTTCCAATTCTCAAAAATCATGTTTTTTACCCCAAAAATAAAGTCAAACTCGGCATCTTTTGTATACATTGTGAAGAAGGGTATCAGATGTAACTATATTCCAAATATGAAAGTTATTGTCGTAAAACACTATGGAGCTGACTACAAACATTACAAACTTCTTCCTTGTCAGTTGTGTAACAAGAGGGCCATGATGGCCCTGGTGCGCTCACCTGAGAACTGTTTCTGAAAACCATGAAACTTGAATGTTTCTCTTAACCTATTAAAAGAACAAGAAGATTCGGGGAGAGGTTAGGAACCATGTTTTTTTACGGATCCTAATAATTTAAAAAATGTTGGTAAAGCCTCGCCAAAGGAACAACTATGACAAATTTAATTTGAAATCTGGCCAGTTGTTTTTAACAAAAGAATTTAAGAGTTTTTCCTTTCTGTTGCCAAGGCAACAACAGTTCTACATAGAATTCAATTATTTGAACTACTTTGAAAGGGGCTCACCCAAGGAACATCGCTGTAAAGTTTTATCAAAATTGGCCTAGGTGTTTAGGAAAAGATGTCGTTTGAAGCAAAATGATGATGGACGGACGACGGACAAAGACCGGTCACAATAGCTCACCATGAACCTCTGGCTCAGGTGAGATAAAAATCATGGAGCAGAGACTTAATTTTGTTTTAGAATATATTAATAATCACCTTCTTTGAACTGATTTATTGAAGCCATAACACGGTATAGAAGAAAGTGGCCCTTCAGAGCAGATACAGCATGTTGCTTCTTCTCTGCAGTCAGCAACTCACTGTAGCCAGTCTCCTCCAACAGTGAAATGGTTTCATTAAATACATCTGCAACTGTTTCAGTTGTAGCATCCTCAATCTGAAAGTTAAATAAGTAACACATTTGAATAATTTGGTTTCATTTTCTTCAAAATAACAGGACTATATCACTGATGAAGTAATAACGTAAACCTGTAATGTGATTAATTATATACAAAATCAGTTTGCAAGTTTTACTAGTCTGGATGTTTTCAAAAATAAAATTCATACTTTTGATAAAATCAAAGTCAATTTAACATCAACAATAAAATTATTTAGCTCCATTATGTTGCAAGCTAATGGGTTATAGAAAAAATAATGATGAAAATAAATTTAATGAAATGACCAGAACCGAACTGGATCCTAGGTTATAAAATTTTCTTGAGCATAATTTTATACTCAGAAATCTATGACTTATGACTATGATTGGATGAAACGAATCACTAGATAAATTTTGACCACCGATATGTATGATCAGTATAAGACTGTCCATGCTCATGTTAGTTTGATAATGCAGACCCTGAACTAAACAAGAGCGGTCACAGGAACATGACAAATGCCCCCTGAAAGCCCTCGTTGGACATATAGCTATAGTATTTGGGCCTCATTGGACAGATTGCCATTTTGGCCCATTAGTATGAAATGTTTTTCAGATCAAGGTCACCACGACTTTGACCCATTGATCTCAAAATCAATAGGGTTCATGTGCTGGTCATGACCAACGAGCATACCAAGTTTGACATCCCTGGACCCAAACATTCTCAAGTTATTGATCGGAAACCATTTTTCAGCTTAAGGTCACAGTGACCTTGACCTTTGACCGACTGACCTCAAAATCAATAGGGTTCATCTGCTGGTCATGACCAACCAACCTACCAAGTGTGAGGTCCCTGGGTCGAGGCATTATCAAGTTATTGATCGGAAACGGTGTTAGGGGACGGACAGAGTGTTCAACCACTATATGCCACCCTACAGGTGCATAAAAAGAGAAGAACAATTAAAGGCGTTTGCGGCAGTAACAAATCTCGGCTCTCGCGAGAGTTCATACTGATGAGTTGTAAATGCACGTGACTGCTTAAAGCAGGCTGAAAGTAATACAGAAAGCTCCTATAGGAGCTTTCTGTATTACTTTCAGTCTGCATTAGGCTGTAAATTGGCTTAAAACATTTTAATCATACTTCCGGTTTAGAGAGGGTCCGAAATTTTACTGTAAATGGTACTAAACCATAGAAAAATGTGCATTTAAAGAGCCAATAAAATCTTAAAACTATCGGCGACCCTCATTTTTTATTTCATATTTCAACTAAGCTTTGATTGGTCTTTCAAACTACAAAGTTTAAACAAAATCTATTATTTAGAAAAAAAAATCACCTTAACTGCCACAAACGCCTTTAAACGTAGAAATAAATACCTGCTTGATAGCAGCTCTAACATCTAATCTTTCAATTTCGTCCGTCGGAATTACTCTGAAGTCGGGCTCTACCCCCTCCAAGATGTATTTTGTTATGTGTTGGTTTAAGCATCTTGGTCCAGGATGGCCATTCAGTATTGCTGTGGCTACAGCCTTTCCAATCAGGCAATACTCTTTTTTGTCCAAAAGATTTGGTTTAAAACTGAAAGTATTTCCCTCGAAGACAGGTGACCCTTTGAATAGCAATGAAAAAAATTCTCTTTGCAATCCACCAGCATCAACACCTTCTTCACCAATGAAATGGACTCGTAGGGTTTTATTCCAATCTTCTAATTCTGTTTCTTCTAGTTGTTCGATAGCAGTCGTACTGAACAACCTTCTTACTACCTTGATGGTCCAAGGTGTTTCTGTTTTGTCATCTATGTTTGCTCGCATCTCTTTTACAGCCTCCAACAGGGTCCAATAAATAAGGCAATTAGAACGCTGTAATATACATACACTTAAATAAGGCCTAAATTCTGAAGAGAAGCAAAAATACATAGTTTATTTATCCTTTTGCTATGTTAAATAAGGGTGGTCACAGACCACATGTCTCGCCTTGCATTTGCCTGTCACAAGAGTAACAGCATAGTTGTGGCCCTTGTCTATTGCCCAGGTCACCTCATCACGCAACAGTCTCATGAAGGTAAACATTTATGTAAAGTTGTGTCAAAATCCTGCCATGCATGGAGTTAAGAGCCAGGACAAGATGGTTTGGCACTAATTTTGACCTTTAACCTCTATGGTGTGACCTTCACCTTTAAGCTACAGACCTGCTTCTTGCTTGAGACACATCGTCTCATTACTTTGAACAAATTTTCCAAGTCATTTGAAAATCCTAACATCAGTCAGGATTGAGGAAGTTACAGCCCGGACAAGGCTTTTTGGTCTCAAATTTGACCTTTGACCTCAACTTATGACCTTGTCCTTGTAGCTAGAGACCTGGTTATTGTATGCGACACACCGTCTCATCACAGTGAACAATTGTGCCAAGTTATTTGAGATTCCTTCAATCAGCAAGGAAGTTACAGCCTGGACAAAGTATGTCGGACGGACGCACGAACGGACGGACGCACACACTAAAAAAAAATCAGACATTAGGGCGGCTATGTCTAGCTCCCTCTCAAGAGGGCTCGACAAAAAATGTGCCAAATTGTACAAAAATCTTGAGTGTGCAAGGAACAATAACGTGATGGGACATGACACGAAACGATAAATTGATTTTATGTATAGCCTCCCACAATTTAGTTAGTTAAATAAATGTGAAATTCAACTACCTATTACAAGCATCAGATTGTAGGGGCAAGTACCTTGGGATTATCACATCATTACAGCTAGTGTCTCCACAGGAAGCAGCATGTACAGACAGTATTTCTAGTGAAAATCGCTCTCCACAGACAGGGGGCAGTCCTCTTCTGTGCTTGTAGATGCTTTTCTGTTGACAAAACAGATACAATTAATCTTATCCAATAAATAAAAGCAGATAAATGTTTGTACCAGTGGAGCTATTTAACATTTTCCTATGTAAAGATGCTGTATGGATCAAAGTAATAGGTAAGCTGGGTATTTGAGTATTTACTCAATACAGAAAGATCAATTACTCAATTGCTTAAGAAATAATAACAAAACTTAAACAAACAAATGCCATGTTGTTAGTAATATTTGGACAATTGAACACCTATACTTTGTAGCTCTCCCCTAGCAAGTAGCGATGACTGACGGAATTGTTGTTTAAACCAACTAAATACAAGAATATCAATGAAACTGATGTATTCTCCCCAAATGAATGCTTGACACATAATTAGGACATTCATTAAGAAGGCATGGTGGTCAAAGGGTCGGGAAGAAGAAAAAGTAATGTAAACCTCAAATATGTAGGAAATTCATAGAGCCAAAAATTACATAATCTTGCACATCTCCAATTCATAGTGACACTTCACATCAAGTTTCATTAAATTCCATTCAGTAGTTGCAGAGAACTAGCGCTGACAAGAATCTCCCTGATGTATATATGTAGAAATAATCAAAGGGCCATTACTCAGATGGAAACTCATTGAGCCCGAAATTGCATATATCTTGCACATCTTGACACTTCACATCGAATTTCGTTGAATTCCTTTCAGTAGTTTCTGAGAACTAGAGCTGACAAGAATGAGACGGACGGACTGACGTACAGACGGACAAAAATACATATGTCTTGCACATCTCCAATTCATTGTGACACTTCACATCATGTTTTGTTAAATTCCATTCAGTAGTTGCATAGAACTAGTGCTGACAAGAATCTCCATCATGTGTATATGTAGAAATATTCAAAGGGCCATAACTCACTTGACATCAAGTTTCGTTGAATTCCTTTCAGTAGTTTCTGAGAACTAGCGCTGACAAGAATCTCCATCATGTGTATATGTAGAAATAATCAAAGGGCCATAACTCATTAAAAAATTCATGGATCCGGAAATAAAATATGTCTTGCACATCTCCACTTCATAGAGACACTCCACGTCAAGTTTCGTTGGATTCCATTCAGTAGTTTCTGAGATCTAGCGCTGACAAGAATCTCCCTCATGTATATATGTAGAAATAATGAAAGGACCATAACTCAATAAAAAATCCATGGATCCGGAAATAAAATATGTCTTGCACATCTCCACTTCATAGAGACACTCCACGTCAAGTTTTGTTGGATTCCATTCAGTAGTTTCTGAGATCTAGCTTTGACAAGAAAAACGTTACACACGGACGGACGGACAGACGGACGGACAAAGTGGCGACTTTGTTTGATGGGGGTATAATAACATTTATCAACTGTAACATATTCTTTATATACATGTATCATAGATCTAGCCTTTTCAATCATCATTTTCTACAAAAAAAACACCTACATGGTGTCAGAATAAAGTTTCTTCCAATCAAAAGAGCATTTGCGTATCCCAGTTTGTCAAAATGTATATGTACAAATATCGATTTCCCTTTTTATATCATTCAACTGATACAATGCTAATTATGACACATGTATATCATGAACGATTTTTCAACAAAGTAAACAAAAACATTGAAACTGCAATGCCAATATAATAAATAATTACTTTGATTGATCTACTGGAATCTGGCTATCTACTTGTCTGCTACTGGTTGAAGTCTTTAAAAACATAAATTAAAAAAGTTAAAATATAATTCTAACATGACGTGCGATGTCGACACTATATATATATTAAGAATTGTACAGTGGTATTTTCTGCAGCAAATCCTGTTAATCCTTTCCTCCACATTAGCAAGTTTTAGCACCTTTGCAAACAGAGAAAAACTAGATAAGGCAGCTCCTATATGAGCTGCCTGATCAGCGTCTACACTGTTTGCTAAACAAACTTATTCATAACATTCGGATTTGGTATTTTCCCTTATCACAGTATTTTTTTTTATGTTCTTACAAGAGCACCGCAGAGCGAATTCATAGGAAAGTGTGTACCGAGTTTCATTTGAAAATGTTGAACGGTTTTTGAGTTATAAGGTAATGTTAAAGTTTTGGGACAATGCAGACAACGCCAAGGCTATTACAATAACTCGACTTTTTTTCTTTGAAAACAGACAAGCTAAAAATAGCCTGTGGAGGAAAGGGATAAAGTAGTTAATGTTAACATGTAACTAGACGTTCACATATGAAATAATCCTTCTGCATTATGTTTCTTCTGAACCATAAAAATCATGTTAGAATAGAAAAAAAGAGCCTTCACTTTCCATAATGTATAGGTAGTGTCCTCCCTGTTCTTATCAGTTAATTTCACTACACAATTGCCAGCGTTCTCACTAGGAGTTTTAAAGTTCACTGTTCAATGCTTCACATATTGTTATACAGAGGAACAGATATGCCAAGTTTTGGGGGTTTAATCAATGATTTTTATAAACAAAATGCCCTTTGTACATGACACTCAGTCATCCCAAGATGTACTCACATACTAAATTTGGAATTCCAAGGTCTAATAATACAGAAGATATGGTACGGACGAGCTTTTCTGAAATTGAAGTCAAAGGTCAAGGACAAGGTCACAGCAACTTGAAAGCGACACTCTGTCTTCCAGAGATGTACTCACATACTAAATTTTGAGTTCAATGGTCAAATAATACAAGAGATATGCTCCAGACAGGCTTCTTCTGAAATTAAGGTTAAATGTCAAGGAAAGTCACAGTAACTTGAAAAAGTTACACGACACTCCCTCATTCCAAGATGTTTTCACATACTATTTTTTTTGCAATTCCTATATCATATTATAATGGAGATATGCTCAAGACTGACTTTTTCTAAAATTGAGGTAAAAGGTCCAGATCAAGGTCACAGCAACTTGAAAATGAAACACAACACTCCCTCATCCCAAGATGTACTCACATACTAAAATTGCAATTTCTAGGTCATTTATTATTGGAGATATGCTCCGGAAAAGCTTTTTATAAAAAATGAGGTCAAAGGTCAAGGTCAAGTTCACAGCAAATTGAAAATGGTATGTGACACTCCGTCATCCCAAGATGCACTCACATACTAAATTTGCAATTCATAGGTCGTATGATATTGGAGATGAAGATATGCTCCAGACAAATTATTCTAAAATAGAAGTCAAAGATCATGATCCAAGCAACATAAAATGGAACGCGACACTTAGTCATTCCTTAGATGTACTCACAAACACTAAAGATGGTATCCCTAGCTGATTTGGTATAGTAAATATGCTGCGGACAACCATTTCCGTATGAACACACACACGCACCGTTTAATCACTATATGCACCAAATTAATTTTGGGGACATAAAAAACTCATTTGTTTCCAAATCAATAAGTAGCAAAACTACTAATTCTTTCAATACTTATTTAAAATATTCCTGCTACTAAATATATTTATTCTGAATACCCAAATTAAAATTTGCAATTACATTTCAGAAGCTAGAGAATGTGTCCATAAGACACAAATGCCACACTTCCGTTCGGTCAAAAATGCCATTTTTTCACAAAATCAAGGCCTATAACTCCGTAAAAAATAATTTTGGGCTGATGAAAATACCCAGGTGGACAAAATCACACCCTGAATAATATATCCATGTAGTCTGTAGTTAAAATGCTTATAGAGTTATTCTTGACACAAACTTTTCGGAATGTAAGGACGTATGGACGAACATAGGCAAATCTATATGCCCCTTCATTTAGTGTTGGGGCATAAAAACGGTAGTAGTAAATACCCAATTGCATACAAAAGATCTGTTCTACTGATTATAATCAGAAAAGAAGCTTACACAGGCAAATTGGCAAACTGGTGTCTGGACTGATATTCTCGGGATTTTTTCTGGAGGATCTGTAGTTTCCTGAAACAATCATAATTGGAAAATGTTGTTTTTAATACAAATTTACATCGAGTTATAAATATATAAAGGGTGGAATATTAAGGGTGAAATATTAAATGCTACAAAAACAACATTACAACACATTTACTGTATATCTCAACATCTCTTGACTTCCAGCAAAAGACTGGAATCAGAATCAGAATGATTCAATGAATCATATTCTTTTTACCCTATCCCTCATACTCATAGAAACACCTTTGCAATCAGAGTAGACACAGATCAGACAGCTTCTATTCTATAGGAGTTGTCTGACCAGGGTCTACCATTTTTTGCTTATTGTATATGGAAGCTCTAAATATTGCACTGTATGTGTTGGCACTAAAATTCCTTGTTCTTCATAGTGGCTGGAGTCTAAAATAAATATAATGCAACAGGTAAAGGGTTAAGAATATTGCAAACGACCTCTATTTGTCAAAGATAGCATGCTGTGGAGTATTCTGTTTATTTCAATACATGTACATTACCACAGAATACTATTGCCACAGAAATATAAATTTTGACTGTGATTAATTTACTAAAATTTGTTTGCAAAACTTTGTTTTGCAGGGATATGATAAGAGTTAAGGCAATTTTATAATAATGAGGTCAAAGAGAGCTAATAGGACGAGGGTCACAGGTTGCTTAAAATGGTACATTATACAGAGGATAATTTAATTTTCAGTGTACATGTGTATAATTGAATCTATTTTCATCGGATAAAAAGCAAGGGTCACATTCACAAGTGGCAGAGCCACAAGTGAAAATATAATCCTTGGTTTTCACCAGTCACAAAAATTTCAATCCTTCACTGAATTTTTTTTATTCAATTTCCTTCATGCTTCTAAAAACGTAAAAAGAAGATTTAGTTTCATGTCTTAACGTCCTGAACATTAACTGGTGCGAAACAACGTCACATTTTGCTGTCAGATTTATGACATCATCAATGTTTGCAAACAGGCGTCTTAATGCATAGCGTAACATCTTTGTAGAAGAGAGGTAACAGCGACCCGGCAAACAAGAAACATTTCCAGTAATTCACTGTTAAGCCTGTAAGAAACATCTGCATCCCAACATCAACCCACAGGGTCAAATGTCAAGGTCAAGTTTATAGGTCGCAAAAGATTTTTATGATTTATTTAACAAAAATGAAGAGGTCTCGACATCCAAATTTAAATGGGAAAATATAAATGAAATACCTCAAGAAAAATGGATACAAATTGTTATGTCACCTTTTAACTCAACAAATAGCACAGCCCTTCAATGGTTGTAATTAAAAATAAATCACTATATATATTACCGACCAAGAGATAACTTTTTAAAATAAAGGCAACACAAACCCAAAGTGCTTTACAATTCTGTGAAGTTTGATTCAAATCCATTCAATAAAACAGAAGTTTTGGCTGAGACACGGACGGACGGACGTTCCCACATTTCAATCCTATGTGGTACTTCCATTGTTTTCAAACAAAAGAAGTACCACATAAGGAACAAAGGACTTATGGGATACACTGACGGAATGAATGGGCAATTTGTGGGGATCATATCCCCACATGTCAAGCATTCCTGACATGGCTCACTTGGCTCAGTCTGAAAAATAATATCTCCCAATACACCTTTGATCTCTATGTTCACAAAAGGGTCAATTTAAAAGTAATAAGAGCTTCCACAGAGGGTGCTATTGTTTAGTGCTTGTCAGTAAAACAATATTTTGTGATTTAAAAGATAGATGGATCAGTTGATGGTGCGCCATCACACTAAGAAGAAGATTTCAATATAGCTATACTGAAGGAAAAAAGTTTAGCATGTTACTTTGACTAGCTGCCCAGCACTAAGTGTTATACATGTGTTCAAATGGTTCTTTGTAATTATTTGTTCAAAGTCCAACAACAAAGCATTTGATAACTAGAAAATGTGTCCATAGGACACAGATGCCCCCTCTGGCGCTCTGTCAATAATGTCGTTTTTTTCATTAAATCAAGGCCCATAGCTCTGTAAATATTAGTTTTGGCAGAATGAAAATACCCAGGTGCACATGTTCACACCCTGAGAAAAACATCCATGAAGTTTCAAGTCTGTACTATGAATGCTGTTAGAGTTACAGACGACACAACCTAAAAATGTCGTTTTCTTCATTAAATCAAGGCCTTTAACTCCGTAAATATAAATTTTGGCATGATGAAAACACCCAGGTGCACAAGATCACACCCTGAGTAATACATCCATGAAGTTTCAAGTCACTCCTACGAAAGCTGTTAGAGTTACGGACGACACAAACTTAAAATGTCGTTTTTTCACTAAATCAAGGCCCACAACTCCTTATTTATTAATTTTGGTGAGTTGAAAATACCCAGGCGCACAAGTTCACACCCCGAGTAATACATTCAAGAAGTTTCAAGTCTGTATATCAAACGCTTTTAGAGTTATGGACGACACAAACTTTTCGGGAAGTACAGACAGAATGACCGACAGACAGACAGAATGACGGACGGAAGGACAGACGGACAAAGGCAAAGCTATATGCCCCCCCCACTTTTTAAGTGAGGGGGCATAAAAACATGTTAGGTTTGGATCAAATATACACAGTTACCGACCCTTTGACCGAAACACCTTATTTGCTAATACACCGATACTTTTAAATTTAATGAATTAGTTGATTGCTGCTTGTAAATTGAATTGTGCGCAGGGATAAAAAACCGGAATGAAAACTGCAAAACATACTCTCAGATCAGGGAAAAACGAGGGCGAATATTCAGAATTTGCAAATTACCTCCCTTTAAATGAAAACAAGAACAAAATTTGAATCAATATTGTGACATTTTGGTAAGCGACATTTTCATTTTTTCAAACCCTAAGTTAAGCAAATGTACACAGCTTTATTATGAATAACTTTAACACTTATTCTCTTAGATGGATTGGGATATAGATATCTGCAAAATTTAACAAAACAATTGTTTGGATCTTGAATCAAGAGACAAACTTGCCATGTCAACTGGCCAGTAATCCCTACAAAGATATCTAGTGACCAGGACCCCATGTTAATATATAGTGAATATTGTGTAGGTAAACTTAATTTCTATACTTGTGTAAGGACAACAAGAGATTGGTAACGGACAAGTTAAGTTTTCAAACTTCATGTCCTTGGACAAGTGCATTTTGTTGAGATTTCGACACCCCTGGTGATGAAAATAGCCGGACTTATTTTCAAAAACAGACAATCTAAAAATGTATTGCTGTTACACTAAAAGTTTACTTACATTCAGTATCCCAATGTCCAGGTCTTTTTGGATAGGTCGGATGTAGCAGAGGGCTTGGCCTAAATTGCTTTCATCTGCCAAGTATGCTGCACTAAATCCTCCTGTAGGCATTATTAAACTTTCCAGTGCTATTCTGCTTCCTGGTGGGGTTCTTAAGAGTTCGTACCCTCCACAATCCTTAATTTTGGATACGCCTCTTCAAAAGTTCTTTCAAAGTCTATTTTGTTTGAATTTTTTACAAATGTTAACTTTTTTTCTCCAAGTCCTGCACTGTGCAGCTTAAACTTTTCCTCTCGATTTGGAACCGTTTCCTAAAACATCACAATGAAAAATTATCGGTTACAGTAAGGCCGTAATGACCCTGTTCAGGCTCTCAAGCAGTACTAACAAGAGGGCAATGAGGCCCTGAAGCACTCGCCTGAGAACAGACAACAGAGCAAGTTTAGCTTAAACTTTGTACATCGGAGAGCTAGTCAGAATATTTTAACAGAGTTTGGGCATGGTTGCCATGGCAACAAGGTGAACAACTCAACAAACTTTGAATGTAAAGCTTTCATCAGATTTTTTTTAAACTTAAACATACCCCATAGCTCAGTGGTTAGAGCGCCAACTTATGGGTCAGGAGGTCCGGGGTTCGATCCCCACCCAGGTCAAACCAAAGACTAGAAATTGGTAGTAAGGACTTTCCTCCTTGATGCTCAGGACTTCGGTTAACATAACACTGGTTCATTGGTGTCAGTCCCAGATGTACCTCATAAGTCACAAGGAGAGTCAACGTCAAAAGTGCTAAGCCATTGTGGAACTCTCCTCTAACCAAAAGGACAGCATCATGCAATAATGCTTGGCCATACAACAAACTTACTCAGAACTATCAGAATATTTTAAACAGACAGCAAGCGGTGACTGCTAAAACATTACATCTTTCTTGTGCACATTTTTTAGCCAAGAAAGTTAAGTTTTATTTTGCCTCTTTCAATATTTAACAAAGAAAGCATGGCATTGAGGGCCATATGCCAGTTTACAGACTGGGCAGAAGACTGATGATGTTATATGACCAAAGCGAAGCTGAGGTCCATATAATATCATCAATTTTTATTGCACAGTAATCTGGTGTACGGCCCTCAATGCCATGCTTTATTTGTTATATTATACAGAATTTTATTCCAAATTCCTTGAATGACAGTTAACCATAATATCAGTATACTGCACTTGATACCGTGCGATGGCGTCAGTAAATTCATCTTAATAAGTGTTTTTGTTGGGTATGATTAAACTTCACTTTGAGTATAATGTGGAAAAAAAACAATATCTTGAACACCATCAGCTACTATTGCAACACTGGTGCCTCTGAAAAACCCTTAACATTTGTATTGGTTTGCTACACTTACGCATGACCTTTGAGCACCAAAATTCCTTGACTCTGGGCCACTGATTATGTTATACATTGACCAGAGTATGGGGCCGCTCCTAAAAATTATTGACTTGCTCATGTCAAATCAGATAGTGAAAGAAATTTTAAAATGAAGTATAATATACTGAAATATCTCATATAATTTTATTAAACAGTGTTTTCTGGAAAGCCAAATAACAAATAGCAAAGCTTATGCTTGCATGAGTCGAGAGTTCTTGTCAACGTTATCATATTTACATTCATGGTGACAGTAGAAATGAATTTGAAAAAAAATAGACCAAAAAGTATAAGTTTTTAAAATATGAAAAAAATATCTTCAATAGTTATGGAAGAAAATGTATTAAAGATTTTATAAATCTGGTTGCCATGGCAACTAGAGTTATTCATACAATCATAGAGTTCTGTGAACAGCTTTGAAAGAGAACCTTGGCAGGAACAACTATGGAACATTTTATCATATTCCAGTGAGTCTATTAACAGTTTTTAAGGAAAGTTCATGTTCCAATAGCCTGCGAGCGATGACTGGACGGACAAAGTGTTTCTTATACAGCCCCCACCATCACAGTGATGGGGTAGTGTTGCCTGCAGGCATGTCCAGCGTGGCGCTTAGTGTTTCCTGCAGGATTAAAAAGGGGCATGGTATTTTTATGAAAAAAGGGCACTTGAAGCGCGATTCCGGGTGTATAAGTTCACATTAATCAAGTATTTTTGGTGGTTTAAAGGGGGTTTATGTATAGGTTAGTCCATGCTTGATGCCGACTACAGAATATTTCCCGAGTGGGCGGAGCCCACGAGGGATATATTCTGTAGTCGGCATCAAGCATGGACTAACCATTTTAGCACCTGGATTTGGGGCTCAGTGCGAATACTCGTAGAAATTCAAGATATTTTAGAAGCAGTCATAATTGAGAAAAGGCACTTAGGAATCTGTTATTTTCTTGAAATTTAAGAAGACATTTTGAACAGACTCATTTTTGACAGCCACATTCAACAAGTCAGGGTTGGCGGGAGAGTGAAATGAACAAGAGTTGTCACATTAGATCCACAAGTGTACTTGTTATCAAACACAATAAGATAAGATGAACACAATATGCTTAATTTATATTTTAGTTATTAGCATGGAGCTAGGTCTGTATATTTGCTTTATATGTATACTGTTATCAAATAAAATCCCCTGTGTTTTAGCTATTCAAATATTTATATATAAAAGGACTAGTGTGAATAAATTTTAATCCTTTCTGCAGTCACCTAAACTATGATATTCCGTTTTATTGGAGCATGCCCTTGTGGACATCTGTGACCATCATTGTCATAGACTTAGTGAAAAGTGGCTCAGTTAGTTCATGGGCGTGTATGGACTACATAACATAGTCCGGGCTTTTCTTGGCAGCTGATTAGACGAGAGCCCCAAACCAGGTGCTAATAAATGGTTTTAGCTGACTTGTCTCATCTAGATACTAAACAATCACCCTTTATCAACTATTGATTTTCTAAATGTATAAAATGCTCTATTGAAAAGTAATTACAGGGTCTGAAGTGTTTGCGAATAGGACAAATGTATGACCTGTTCACTTTTTTGTGCTATGGAAAACTTTACCGTAGTTCATTGTCAACGCATTTGTTCAGATAATTAATATTCATGATGGGTGGAGTTTTATTTGAATATTCTGTATTAAAAGGGTTAACATTTCAGGTAATTTTACAAATTTCGTGTGATAGGAACAAACAGAACCCACCCATGTCAGAGGGCTCCGACAGGGTGTCTCTGATCAGAGTCTACACATTTTGTAGAAGTGACAATATTGATATGTGTGTCCATAGAAACAGTACAGATGTAGATCAGAGGATTTTTTTTTTCAATGATTAATGTGAAAGTGCCACAGAGCATACCCAGATCAGAGATCTCCTACAGAAGTCTGCTGATTTTGGTATATATCTTTTGCAAAAATGCCACTGGTTAGGGTGTTTGCTATTTAACAAATTTAACAAGTTTGAAATGATAGTTTGCATTTAATATAATTTACCTGTGTATATCTAGGTACCACTGAAAATTTGTGTGTCCAGTAGGACACAGCTGGTTCCACACGGTCTGCACGACCTCGTTCCCTCTGAAAGGGTCGTGTGTTTCGGTATGGGCCGAAAAGCCCCCTGGCAGTAGCTGCTACTGTACTATTAATACTACTGGAACTAGTACTAGAGCTTGTAGTACTAGTAGTGGTGGGTGGTTGGCTATCAAGTAATTCTGCAGCCTGCCGCAGCAAGGCGGCAGCTCTGAGTTGTTGACTCATACCTGTTGAAATAGTTTTAGCTTTCAGTCAATTGCTAACTACAATGCCACCATAATCTACTTTTAATAATCTTCTCTACTCAATCTACTTTATTGCAAGGTGGCATCAGCCGCAATGCGTAATTTTATTGGTTTAGAATTTGGCACTACCTGGAGTCAGAAATGATCTGTTCCAAGTCGCAATCCTAAAAAATTGCGTATAAAAAATTATCACATAACCGTGCACACGTCACAGTGCCATATAAATCGTATAGCACTGCCTGGGAGTGTATATATTTCTAATGACAGTTTCCGCTGCATGTAACGGGATACCAAATGACGTCATGTTGATGACGTTGTCATAGACAACGTTAGCATTTTAGCGCCAAATATCAGAGTTGCTTCATAAAAATGCTGTACAGGTGTTTATGTGATAAAGAGGATATTAAATGTGTGTGTTTACTAATGAATTTATTGAACACATTGGATAAAACTATATTATGCTTGCCAAGGCTCACAAAATATATCATTTTATCAAACTTGTTCAATAAATTCAATACTAAACACACACTCATTTAATATCTAGATCTAGTGTATGTAAACTTACAAAGAGCATAAACACTGGCCAGTATGTGCAGAAACTGACAGGTTGTACATGTTTTTAATGAAGTTTGTATCAAATATATTTGCTACTTTTCATAATGGCTTCTTCAAAAGATGTATCATACCTACCAAGAATATGTTACATAATAAATCATTTGAACTTATCTTATTTTTCATGTTCAGTTATACAGCTGCTTACATTGTGGCCTATCACATGCCCAGGATATACGTTGAATATACCCACACTACTATTAGAAATAGATGTCAATTTTGCATCGGAACAGGGGTTTAAATGCTGTAAATAATCAACTGTAGACACCATTTTGACACATCTGTTAATTCTCTTTAATCAAATAAGAATATAAAATAATATTCTTTTTTATCCTGTCACTGTTGCCCCTAGTGACCTAATAACAGGGTGCCTGATAAACTTGTTGATATCAGGTCAACGTGGTCATGTGACATGTCTATATCAGTCAATGCCTTTTATGGGGACTACTTTAACACATGAACTCTTTTTGCCTATGGAATATGCCGATAGCTTACATTTCTATTATCAAGACCGCAAAATTACGTATTTTCCAATTTTGTTTTATCCTGTTCTTTAGTACCGCATATATAAGTCGGCGGTTTTATTCCGGACTTTTTATTACCGGTGTAGACATACAAACTGTCAACTGAATCGAACAATCGATTTCAAATGTCGCGTTTTGGTTTACATTTCGTCGCTGAATAAAGTTTCACCGGCATTCTTAGATTGTTTGTCTTATGTATCGTGTTTTCTATGCATTTACAATTTTGGACTCAACTCAGGAAGCGAATGATAATGTTTTTGATGTGCAAAACAACGACGGTTCAAGTGAAAATTCGTGGGTGGGGGTTTAACTTCGATAAACATAAGAGGAGAACACTTTTAACATATAAGCCAAACGTCGACGAAAAGAGATTATGATGATGACAGGATAAATGGAATAACAGGTCAGTGCCTAATATGGACAAGTTTATCTGGTTCGGCTACGGAAGACGTTTTGGATCGCTAAAGCTCCCCAAAATCTGTCTTCCTACGCCTTACCAGATAAACTTGTCCATATTAGGCACTGACCTGTTATTCTCTATATGTCCCTTCTCTTATTTGGGTAGCGAATAGAACAGGTGGCGAAAAGTCAGGGCAGCGAATCGATTGGGACGAAACTCAGGGTGGCGAAACGACCGTAAATCAAAAGAAGTATTCACCGTGGAAGCATGCACAACATGGAAACAATTGCGTCAAAATGTCACAAATGCCAAACGATTCCGTGTATAATAACAGCTTACATATTCGATTTGTTGGCAGTGTTTTCCGTCCGCCAGAAATCGTGAAACAGCACGAAATCCTGTGACAAAATCCGACATGCGGACCTGAGTCAGATCTGTTTATTCAAACCTCCCATGAATCGGTATTAAGCAACACTATACATCTACGGTTTACATATATAAATACCAGACAATATTTCAAAGGTTACGATAATCATACAAACCTTATAATCCACAATGCGTAGAGGGAACACGCTCCTCGCGGTAGGAATTTGCCGTGGTATTTTTTTCAGGTAACACCGTTGCGCACCTTGCTAATCACGGAAACAACCGAAGATAATGGTCCCCAGCTTTATATGAATTTAGCTTCGTCACGGATTTATACAAATGCTTGTTGTCTACTGCTTGCTGGCTGTGTTATAGTACTGGATGTTTTCGCTTAGCATAACCTTAACTTCTTAATTTGAATTATAAATAAACTATTCGTTCAGATTCACGCAAGCAGTTATTAGGCAGTAGTCAGCAGACATTTGTCAGTCTGTAGATAAAATCTAAAATTAACAAGTTTCTAATATATGGCAGCAATTTGGAATTAAGAAGTAGTAAAATCTCTAAATGTGCGTAACATTTGTATGAATGCACATGTAAGCAGTAATGATAGAACAAAGATTTACCATAATATCAATGTAATTTACATACAAGAATAACACATTTATATGAACATCATATATGGCAGCTATTTGTAACTAAGATGTAGTAACATCTCTAAATGTGCGTAACAATAGTACGAATGCGCATGTTAGCAGTAATGATAGAATATAAATTTACCATAATATTAATGTAATTTACATACAAGAATAATTCATTTATATGAATTGATTTTTTACTTAAATACCCTTCCATACTAATAAGTAGCCTCGCGCGCGGGTAACAGTTCATACTGTTTACCGGTCAACAGTTCAAAAATTGTAGTGTTGATCACTAATTCTAAAACAGCCGAAACTAGTGAACTACATATGGCATCGGTTAAAAACAACATTTGTTAACGAACATATTATGTGACGTTGTGTATCTTTTATCAGTAAATCCGGTTCCTTTGCGAAGGGCATTGCCATATAAAATAGCATACCTACCATATACAAATATACTTTAATTGCATCTAATGTCTTCTTCATCTCAATTGGAATTGGCCTGGTCAACCTTTCAATGCCACACAGTTTGTTTGTTGTAATGTGATCGGAATTTATTCCTTACATTTATTAAAACTATTCAAATTATATAAAAATAATGTGTGGTCACTCAACATACTTATTTAATATCTGTAATTGGAAATGTCGATACCTAAATTAGGAACACAAACGGGTGTTTTTAAAACGACGAATTGCGACGATAAGGACGTTTCTAGTATTAAAACTTATTCGTGACTCTTTTTAATGCCACACATAACATGTGTCAAAAACTAAAGCAAACTCGACATCGTTTAAAGTACATGTTCGTAGAAATTATGTAGCATTTATATGTGAATTACCTGTATGACGTTACATCAACGAAATTGGTCGGATCATGTACATTCATTTTGATTTCGATTGACTATCGGATCATTGTCGATTTGTTCCGATTAAGACGAATGGCCGTGTTAAATAAATATATTAAGAATAGCCAAAGATGTCATAAATAAACCTAATTTCTTTGCTTAACCTTAATTTCTAGTGACAAAATAAAAACATAATACAATAAAATAAATAAATAGATAATTTAGATGACATATCACTCATTTCACTCGAGAACAAAAGCCTTAAATTTAAAGCTAAATATTAAACAGATATTCACGTTTCAGAATGTACACCTTAACACATTATTGTGGTGAACCCCTTTGGTTGAATTGTTTGACCGGTTAGAAAGTTTTTGTAAAACCTGATTGGCCGAGCAGCGTTAATGCAAATATCTAACGATTTTATATTCCAAACGGATAATAATATTGTAAGCAATGGGTAATTGATTCGCAAAAGGAACGTTTTCAATCTTTATCCATTTAACTGTAACGGTCGTTTAAGTTTTATATCCATTCAAATTCTAAAAATCAATTGATAAAATACAAACATATCTAATAACCCCTGGCAGATAAATACCTGGCCATTCTTATTGTATAGTTTGGCTATAAAAATGGTAGCTCGGTATTAACAAGCGTACAATTAATGCTGAATTTAAATCAACAATGGTATTTTATGCCATTCTTTGAAACTCGATGCTATCGGAAAAATTTGATTTCATATTGGATACTTGTGTGAGTAAATTTGATGAATTATTTTGGCAAGGAAAATTCATTTCTTGTTTAAATGTGCATAACATTCTTAAAATATCGAGAACACAAAAAGTAAATATAAATTTTAGTTTTCACTAAGTAAGATATATTTCGATCTTACACATAAACAAATAATTATCCCATATTCATCTGTGGTTCACGATATACTTATCCTTTAGTTAAGCTTTCGAAGTAGACAGGATATCTGGAAGGGCAGTTGTATCTTATATTTAATTTCTTTTACACAGCCGATACAACAGAGTATATAAGATTATAGGTATGCTTTATATGCTCGAATAAATAATATGAAACAAAAAACAACAACTTAACAAAAGCCCAGGTCTTCTGGAGCTCGATTTAAAACTGCGTTCTTGTTAGCATCGTTCATGGATGCATTTTCTGTAAGCCAAATTCATTTTTATTACACTATATTAATATAATTTTTTTTTTATTTTGCTAATAGTTTCCTTCATGTAAGCATGCGCCAATTTCGCATCTTCACGTGAACAACACTTTGTATCTATATGTCCTTGTCCGAAGCAAAACTTTCTTCCAACCTCAATATGAAACATAATGCGTCCTGTTATACCGTATCTTCTTATCACTTTATAAGGAATTTTCACGTATTTTTTACTGTCTACATGAAGCACACGGACGCCGTCGTCGTCGAAGTACAAGGTAGCGTTACCAACTATTCCGCAAAAGGAACCATTGAGGATCATACCGGAAATGGCATTGGCTGAAAGAAAAAAAATCGACATGTAGTTAAAGGTGTTACACCTGAAATAATAACTTAGCGCATTTATCAGACAGTTGATCAACAAATTGATAATCAAATAAACTTTTTCAAGAAATTTGACATTTTTGATTTATTTACATAACAGTTAAAACAAGAATTAATACAATAGTAGAAATAATCTGTTTGATCGGATTAAAGTTGTTATTCATTGTTACTATTTATAACTTATTAATAAAAACTTTTGAAATATTCCTTTAACGGACTTGTAACTTGTTGTTACTATTGGAATCAAATTACTTTGTACAGATGGCGGTCTAAACTCTCGATTTTCGAATTGAAATTTTGCAAAGATTCGATGTATACCGCGTTACCCTGTAATCCATATTGAAAAGTGACATTCTATTTTTTTTTAACATTGTTTTTATCTGTAACACTGTGTCTTTTGTGACCACGTATGATCCATATAATCTCATGTTTTGGGAATGGAACTTTATGTAATTTGTATGTAAGTATAACACACGTATAATGTAAAACGAGGGTTCTTTGATAAGATTTATCTTTTACGCTTTTTCTTTATTCATGATTGTTGGGATAAGAGTAAGGTTAGTGCACGTAAACTGGTTAAAACCTGTAGTAAATTAACATTTCACTGACCTTTTCAAGGCGGTACCTAACAATCATTAATAAAAATACCTAGTTCTTTATAAAGTATATATGAACTGTGCCGTGTGTGGAGTTTTGTGCTGTTGTTCCATGTTTCTAGTTTGTGATTTCTTGTTTTTGTGTTATATTTTAGATTTAAAATGACAGTTTATTGTTCCGTTTTCAAAATGCACGCCAAATTGTATGCAAACGTTATGTAATTTCGGAAATGACATCGTTGAATTTGTTACCCAGCCGAGTGCGAGCTCACGTTTGATTTTGAATTGAGAACGGGTTAAATTTGAAAACAATTAAAATGTGATAATGTTATTTTTCTTAAAAAAACATTATTTTTATTTCACTGATAATTTGCTATAAAACACCGAAAAACATATAATTAAACTATGTAAATCTACATAGCATGAGCCTTTCCTGTAGTTTATTACAAATGAGACTGCTGCAGACTTATTTTGAGGTTATTTGTGAGTTATTTGGGGGTTATTTGGGATAATATGGGGATTTTCATTACATCTGATGAGTGTGCGTGCATTTATCTTATTTCATGAAATTTATATTGAAGGGGCTCAATATAGGCACCACGTAAAGTTTTTAGATGCTAACATTTTATTTCAAGTTTATAGCATTGGTATGTTTATTTTATTTCACCACAATAAGCGAGAAATGTTTGGCAACGAAGCTTTTAAACCCAATTTATGAAGGCAAATGACACAATCTATTATGACTTTGTTTTTGTTTTGATAAATAATAATAATCAATAATGTCAAATTATGGATAACGGCAATCAATCAAGTGTGAACCTATATTACGCCCATTTAATACCGTGTAATCGAATTCTAGAATTAACGATCCTTCATAATGAAGTTAGACGCAAACAGTTTTGACATGCTTACTCACCAGTTACACGTATAAAACATGGCAGTTAGACAAAATAACTTTTTAATTAGACAAACCTATTTCAAAGTTGCGCATTATGATAGTCAGACATTCAACTTGTCAGTTTGAAGAAATGTCACCTAGGTTACAAATGCCAACTTGTTAATGAGACAGGGTAGCATTATTTTAGCATTATATATTTAGACATTACGTTCAGATATACTAAAACACAATATTGAAAGTTGTAGTACGTCAGTTGACAAAACAAAATGTCAATTTAACATTATTTCTTCCGTTTTGAAATTCACTTTGACATTATAACATAATATAAATGGTATATCACAAAATAAGACAGTTAGGGCGTTCCAAAATTTACAATCATTGTGATTGAAGTCAAACATAATTTACTTATCGTGTCTAAACGCCCTTTAAATTACAAAAAAAGGCATAATCACGTCACCTTGAGTATCTTTCGGACGATCAAGTTCGATGTCCTGTCTTGGATTGACACCCTCAGCAGATGTGTAACCACCGCCATTTTCTTCGGTCCATAGCTCCTGTTGGCTTTTGTCTAGAATAGTGTATGTGCTACCATCGTCATTTCCTTTGTTCCACAAATGGCATTGGCTCTTGTTAAGAATATTGTGTTCTTTTAGAATACGGTTATGTATGTTTTCGCAGACAGCACAAAAACATTTTTCACATTGTTCGCAGTAACACACTGACTCCGAGTTCAGTCCATTTTCTTAGCAACTTGTACATGGGTAATCATATATCATATCACTATCCATCGTTACTTCGGAATAAACTTATCGCGTTTTAATAAATGTTTTTCATGTACATTTTTGTGTTTGATAAAAGCTATTAATACACAGCTGGATTTATATTCCATATAACAGATAAACGACTCGATTATTAGTAGTAACAAATGGAATTGAAAGAGAACAGTTTACCTATTGCCATGTCAATTGTTCACAAGGAGTTGAATGAGGAGGAACGAATACATATCCTATCCAGGAGTTGGCCAATTCATCATTTAACTTTTCAAGGAAATAATACGGCTCAAGGAGATGTAAATTAAAATCCTGTTTGCAAAGGA
Organism: Mya arenaria; assembly: GCF_026914265.1. Lineage (NCBI taxonomy): Eukaryota > Metazoa > Mollusca > Bivalvia > Myida > Myidae > Mya > Mya arenaria. The sequence goes on along the minus strand of NC_069137.1, from coordinate 39,503,742 downwards.
ACACTTTTATTGATTGATAACACTCAACATTGGCACGAATCCACATGTTTGATTGATTACAATAATTGGGAAAAAGTGGTCGAAAATCATTCATATTGGTAATATAAATTTAATACTTTATAATACACCATTTTTATTAAAGTAACTATCTTCCATTATCATGCCAAATGCAACGCAATTAAATTAAATTACAGTTTTCCTTACGTTATTGTAAAACAGCTATAAACTGCTTTCTTTGACGTCAAGCTATTTTCATAACTATATCAAACGGACATATTGTTCTTCATATATATAAGGACACATCAACTTAAATAGTTAAATCATGACAAGAGACATGAACATACACTTATAAATATAATTGTTACAAGTGTGTCGCCGTGTCTTCAGTCACATAGTGAACCATGTTCGAGAGTGTAGTCGTTGATTCAGCAACATATTAACTCTCGTATCAGACAGACACATGTGTAATTGTAGAGTCAACTCTATAACTACCGTGTGGATAAATTACAACGCTTTTTACTTATACCGCATTATACGTATGTAAAGCGTTGTCATTGGCAGCATAGTAAAACACCCAATTACATCAGCTGCAACCCATTGGGATGAAATAATACAGTCGCGCTGAGGTGTTCACGTTTGCCATAAAATAGTAGATGTATTTCATTTCTTGTTTGAATGTACTTTATATAGTTATTGAAGAATACAATACATACGACGATTCAGAGGAAATTAGCAATGTTTATCCACAAAACATTTAATTTAGAGTCCCTGTTGTAATGATCTTAAATAACTCAACTTAAATGATATTTGTAACCACTGTCACCTCACTATGATTAAGTTATAATTTATGTGTACTGTCTATGTCTAATTTGTGTTTCGAAAGTACCTTGTGAGTAAAGATTAAAATACGTGTATGAGTATATCGTGACCTACGATCGATTGTTAGATGTGCATTTATTTATATATATAAAATGAATGCCATTGGTGTATGTCCATGCGCCTATGGCCTTTATGCAATTAAATAAACTATGAAACTTTATTATCACAACTCGAGGCTTATGATTCCACTTATGGTGTTTGGTTGGTGATAATTTCTCAATGGGGTTAAAGCTATCAATTTATCTCCACCCCCCCCCCCCCCTCCCCAGATAAGTAGATTCAAATGGTTTGCCACGCTGGACATCCTTATCGTGCTTATGGCTACAGATTAAAATATACCCGTAATCAACTACTTTTCCATTGTCATCACATACCTGCCACCGTTGTTGAAGACCGTCGTGTACACCACGATGGAAACATTGCCATATGGTAATTTTGATTAATGAAATCTTGGTAACCTTGTTTCCGCATAAAACGCTAGGCTCTGGTTAGGATGAACCATTTACACGAAAGGCCATGCAAAATACAAATTATTATCTTACGAGGGAAGGTCATTTTCATGGTAGTCAATTTCATTGTCAGTGGTATCTTATTATTTCCTGCTTTCTTATGGATAAAGATAGTTTGACCATTTTCGAAGTTTGGGTTTTAAATGGAGTTTTATGAATAACCTTAAGGAATGGCGATTTTGTTATTTAATTGTTATTGTTTTTTGTCGTTTCTTGGCTGTTAATTTTTTTTCGCATTGGAACGTACATGAGACTGGTTTAGTAAATGTTGCCTTCCATTTTAGTGTATCTATTACTTCATCCATTTAATTTATCCATCTTTGTAAATATTTGGTGACATTGGAAAGGGACACTGAGTATTTGGAAGTCTTCCTTTGATCGAATTCAGGCAACATTCAACATTTTCAAATCGATCAAATTGGTGTAAAGTCAAACCATGAATAAGAGTTTCAGGTTGTAAACATTCTCGTCACAAATGAGAGGGCAATACAAACAATAAAATAGAATAAACTGAGCACGTTATGATAAGTTTGTTAAGAACACCGACTTAACATGGTCAGCTTTATGTTGATGTAAAGAAGTTAACGTTAACGACAGCACATATATATATATATGTACAAAACAAACAATGACGGCGCACACAGCGTAGCATCGTTCTACAAAATTTCGTCGAGTTGATTGTTTGGCCAAGGATTACATCGTTATAATACAAGCAAATCTAAAATATTTTATTCGTGTCGAAGCAGAAATTTTCATAGTTTTTAATATGCTAAGGATTAGCTTTCTTTCTTTTCTCTAAAAATAGTTATTTAGGAATTACTGTCACTTTCTTGCTTGTTTACATCGGTTTTGAACTACATGTGAGAACCCCGTTGAAGTCACGTGATTCCTCACCAGGTAAAATATCTACGTCAATAAACGATCAGAAGGACGAGGGTTAAAGTTAATGAGGAAGTGTTGAACGACCATATATACATTTAAGTTGATACAATCTTGAGAGTGTTTTCGTCTCCACCTTTACTTAATATAAGAAAAAGAGTAGGCGTGACCATTTTTATACCAGGTGGATGAATAAAAACGCAATTGACGAAGTCTGTGCAATATTACATAACGTTGTTATTTAGAGTCTATTACAAAACGTCATCCCTCGTGATTGAAAGTATTCACTCCCACTCAATCTTTCTTGTTTAATCTTAATAAATCGGGCTGTGGAGACCGTAGCTGGTTTTAACATTAAACTTTTAACAATAATACGGATATTATAAACATGCTAAACTAATATGAAGCAAGTATTGTTAAAAGTGTTAATATGTATAGAAAATTAAACAAAGTAACTAACACGCGTGGATATTAAATTCAAATACCCTAACCGGAATTCACAAGAGTATCAAAGTGGTAAACACTTGACCCCTTCATATAAGTTAATTGAATGAATAAGTGTATCAATTATAGTCAACAACGACTTGACAGTTTCATTGTTTTCTTTGATGTACTTAATTAAGTTCGGTACGGATATATACTGACTATTATGTGAGATACATCACGCGAGTCCGGACCTACCGATGTACATTTGCTTTATTGTAATTTCGTTTTTCGATTTTATGCCAATTCAGAAAGCAACACTAGAAAAATTATGGCGTTTTTTCAAAACTTTTGTAAGATACGTTTTTACAAGTACGTCATTGAAATGCCAATGTCCAATGCTAAATTTGAAATAACACGCATGGCTTCATAACAACGGTACATACTTGAACTGTCACTCACGTATCATTTATTTTTCATCAATGCATGTACAAGTCAAACCTTGACGTCGGTTTACATTAACCAAATTTTAATTTATTTACAGCTTTTTGTCGACCATTCGGTAGATGTTTCCGAGACTAAGGCAGGATTGCACATTTTTCTACATATTTTACATTCATATTGTCTCAATCGGCATCTCAATGCTTACGTAGATAAAATATGACACCGACACCGAGGAACAACAGTTTTGACTGTTACACAAATACCCAGGCAACAACTGTTTCGTTACCTAATTATATATTTTTTTAAACACGAAAGAGAACTTACTTTTGTAAGGCGAATATATGTGAAGTTTCAACACAAATAACAACGCGTTTTATTGATTTGTTTACGTTTGGTAATGATCTTAATTATCGGCCGAGGGCAACAGTTCAGAATGTCATCTCCGACACCGAGGGACAACTGTTTTGACTGATACACAAGTTCTCATGCAAAACTGTTTTATGACCTGATTATATATATTTTTTTTTTCAAACACGAAAAAGGCAAATAATTTTGTTAAACAAATATATATTGATTTTTTTACAACAAAATATCAACGCTTTTTATTGATTGGTTTACGTCAGGTTATGATCTTGATCATATAGCCGATTGAGCGCTTGAAATATTTTTAGTGTTCTCCATGATCTATTTAAAATAAAAATTTAAAATTAATACTTGAAATTCACGAGTTTTATCTCAACGGGAATTGGCCTGCTCAACCGTTCAGTTTGTTTGTTATAGTTTAATTGGTATTTATTCTTTACATTGATATAAACTATTCTAATCATATCAAAATAAAGTGAGGTCACCAAATATCCTTATTCAATTCATATGTTGATACTTTATTTGCGAACACCAACGGTTGTTTCTAAAACGACGTGACCATCAAGACATTTCCTAGGTTAAGCACTACTTGAGACCTTGTTTAACGACATACTAAACAGCGTCAAAAATACAAGCAAACTCGACACCGCATAAAGAATATTTTCGTAGGCAATATGTGACTTATATATTATTCAACCGTGTGTCGTTATATCAACGCAATTGGTCGTATCGTGTATATTAAGCAAAGCGGACGTTTCACATTCATAACGCAATTGGTCGTATCGTGTATATTAAGCAAAGCGGACGTTTCACATTCATAACGCAATTGGTCGTATCGTGTATATTAAACAAAGCGGACGTTTCACATTCATAACGCAATTTGTCGTATCGTGTATATTAAGCAAAGCGGACGTTTCACATTCATAACGCAATTGGTCGTATCGTGTATATTAAGCAAAGCGGACGTTTCACATTCATAACGCAAATGAGAGCATAGCACCAAAAGGACACGAGTCAGAAAATGTTCAAAAGCAGAGAAGGTAATCCATTGAATTATACAACCATGTAATAATATGGCAACATATACTGTTCCATCTCGCTCTTACCCTTGTATTTCATGATTAAATGAAATTTCCTGATTCTTGATTTCGATGGACTATCGGATCATTGTCTATTTGGTCGATTAAGACGAATGACCGTGTTAAATGAATATATTAAGCATAGCCAAAGATGTCATAGATGAACCTAATTTCATTACTTAACCTTTACAATCTAACGACAACATCAAAACATAATACAATAACATAAATAAATAAATAAATTAAGTTGACATATCACTCATTTCAATACAGAACAAAGGCACAAATTTAAAGCTAAATATTAAACAGATATTCACGTTTCAGAATGTGCACCTAAATTAAGACATTTGTGTGGTAAACCCGTTTGGTTGAATTGTTTGACCGGTTAGAAAGTTTTTGTAAAATCTGATTTGCCGAGCAGGGTTAATGCAAATATCTAACGATTTTATATTAAAATCCTGTCTGGTGCTCTCCGTTGTAGGACAGTCAACAAATCCGTACCCACCGCCATTTTGGGAGTCATAGTGCATCTTTAATAATGTTATACATATGCTAACCGAAACCGAATTTTCATTGCCTAAATATGTTATCCAATATTATATCATTAAATATCTGCGATATTTGTGAGCGTTCGAAGCATAGGATATACCATCGTTTATTCAAATTCACTTTTACTGCACGCCTGACAAGACCGATGTTCTATTTTCGTAGCAAAACTATACTTTTAAAGGACGAACACGAAGGACGATATTAATTACACACATAATATGAAATATATGTATATATGATATAGGTGGTCACAAACAGGATTTCGAGCCGGTTAATCTGTGGGTTATGATTTTTTTTCTTTTTTTTTCCAATGCTTAGTGTAAATTAATTCATCAGAAACAGATAGAAAATTGTAAGTGTTATACGTTGATCTGTAAAAGGCTATTGACTTCTTGCCGCATTATAAATATCTAGTAATGTTATTTCAGTTCATGACCTCAATGTAAATGATGACATGATGACGTAACTTGATGAACGCTCTGAAAGCGTTAAAAGGCTGTAGGCTTGACAAGGGTGATTCTACTTTTTACAGTTCTGTTTAAGGGCGATAAAATATCAATCCTAAAAAATCCGTTTGTGTATTAGAGATATATTGTGATCTTACATTGAAACACATATGTTTGCTATAATCACCGGTTATTCGCGTATAACCTATTCTTTATTGGGACTTTTACACGAATGAGACAACAAGCTATATAAAACTTATGTCGTTTTATATTATCGAATATCTTATAAATAACAAACCAAACATGAAAACAGGTCTTTGAGAGCTCGATATAAAACTGCGGTTTTCAGCATCTTTAATGGATGCATATGTTTGAAGACAGGTTCAATTTCATGACATTCTATTATAATTAATATTCATGTCCATTAAGAAAATGCGTTCGTCTAAATTATACACATTTGTGCACAGTCTTTTTTCTTTTGCTAATAGTTTCAATCATGTAAGTGTTCGCCAATTTCGCATCTGTACGTGAATAACACTTTGTATGTATAAATCCCTCTCCAAAGCAGAAGCCCCTACCAACTTCAATATAGAATATACATCCTTCTATACCGTATCTTCTAATCATATTTAAAGGAATTTTCACATATGTTTTTCTGTCTGTATGTAGTAAACGAACGCCTTCGTCGTCGAAGTACAAGGACGTTTTCCCAACTATTCCGCATAATTTTGATAAAGGGCTGTCGAGGACATTCCCAAAAATTTCCTTCGCTGAAAGAAAAAATAACATCAATATTAAGTTCAAGGCAATGTAATTGTAGTGATAACTAGCGAGTATATCAGACAGCATTCTCATTCATCAGAGGTTCGATCGTTATAAAATCTGAATTGTACGTCACTCAGGTGAAGGTACGTAACTCTGGTAAACGAGAATGATCAGACAGTGGATCAAAAGTTCTGTAAAACGTATTTTTTTCTCATTGTTACTTTTGTAGCCACATAACACTGAACAGATGGTGGCCTTAACACTCGTACTTTGATTGGACACTTTCAAAAGAATCCATGTGATGTTACCAAAGTAACCGTGTAACACAATATTCTAATTGGGAAAAATACTTTTCCAGATATCAAAATTCCGAAAAACAACACACATGTATTTCATTATAACTATTGTAACCACGTAACTATGATCAGACAGTGGCCTAAAAACTCGATTTAAGGTTGGAAATGTCTTCATTGTAATATTTATGCTATGAATAAATTGTTTGTAACTTGGTAATGTCTAAAGGGTTTAAAAATACAAAGCTTATATTTGATGGGGGCGATTTGGGTGCTAATTATAAACCTTAGTGTATGTCTTTGACATGTGGTTATGTCTGACTAGCACACTTTTTTGTAGTGCTTACATATTGTTTAAATTTAATCTAAAGACACTGAATTCAGTGTTACAATGGACCATACAGGAACAAGCCTGTTCGCAAGGACCGAAAGGCGTATGAGCTAGAGACACAAGACTATAAACATCACATACTCATACAGTCGAATCCCGTTGGCTTGAGCTCCCAGGAACCGGCGAAAATACCTTAAGAAATTAGAGCCAACCGGGATTGTCAGTCTTCAGTATAAATAAGTCCTTTACATCCAGTTGGAGCCAACGAGTATTTCCAGCCAAGCGAGTTCGATCTAACGGGGTTCGACTGTATACAAACACCACAAACAGACTTAAGACGCATTCAGATTACTTTATCGATAAATGATTGGATAAAGGCGTCTAAACAGTCATCCAAACAACGAATTCTCTGGAACACGAGTCTACTATACTAACTTTAATTCAATGATGTAAACACGAAGGATGCGTGTGTGGCCTGAGTTCGTTTGCGTGTTGTTTGTATTTGTGTATGAAGTGTTTATTTGTTTGTTTTATAGTCGGTTGTGTCCTGACCCCGTGTCAATACACAGAGATTGTTTTATTTTAGTTCGATGACTGGGCGTATGCATGCTGTATTATTGGCTTGCAAAGAGACATACTTTAAATCTAAATATTTTTTTCATCTGGACGACCATTCAAAATGAAAAATAATTTAAAGTGATATTCAATTAAAATAATATGATCGCAATGTATAAGTAATAAGTCTTCATAAAACACTAAATAGCATATTGGCTCGATATTAAAACATATCAGATAGGATATCAGTCAGACATAGTAGCATTTCAGTTAGACAGAGTGACATGCCATTTACGCATTATATCAGCTTCACTGGTTAACATGTCAGCTGAAAAAAGCTCATGTCGGTTGGACATGCCAAATATATATAAAACTATGTATATAAACATTACCTTTAGACATACGAACTCATAAGATAGACATTGTAGCACGTGGCTATGACAAAATAACAAGTAGTTAAACAGAGGTGCATGCCTGTTCGAAAAACAGAAGTAGCATGTCATTAAGACATTACAACATTTCAGACATACACTATTACATCTGAGTTCATAAATATATAACAATAATGGCAATCTATTTTTATTTACGGTCTTTGTCATTGCTTTAGCGACGTAAATTAAATTTGAGCTGAATTTTTACCTTGCGCGTTTTGTTGCTCTTGACATAAATGGTGACTTCACCAAGTTGCAGGCGTTTCATTGTATCACAATTTATCTTTCTCAAGTATTCAATCATTTCCATTGGTCATCAAATTGATTTTCACATCCACATACAGGTCATTGAAGTTAATATATAGACAAGTGAATAATATACAAGACCGTAAATGTATAAACCAGACCGTATGGTAAAAAGTCATATTTACGTCACCTGGAGTAAGCTTAGGACGATCACGGTCCATTTCCTTCCTGGTGCTCTCCGTTGTAGGACAGTCAGCAAATCCGTGCACACCGCCACTTTCTTTGTTCCATGACAGATATTGACTTCTGTCTAGCATATTGCCCCGGACGGACGCGCTGTTGACGTAAGTACTGTCATTCTCCTCTGTTATATGATGGCTTTCGTCAAGCATATTGCCTCGAAAAGACGCGCTGTTGACGTAAGTACTGTCTTTCTCTTGTGTAGATGATTTCTGTTGACTTTCGTCTAGAATATTGTTTTGAACAAACCCGATGGTGTCGTAACCATCGGCATTTTCTTTGCTCCACAAATGTTGGCGGCTTTTGTCAAGGACACTGTGCTCCTTAAGAATACGGTCATGCATTTTAACACAGACAGCACAAAACATTTTTTTACATTGTTTGCAGAAACTCACGGACTCCGAGTTTATTTAATTTTCCTGGCAACTTGTACACGGGAAATCATAAATCATATCACTATCCATCGTTATGTTTTGATGTACTAGTCACGTATTATAAGAGGCTCAATATGAAATATATCTGCATTCAAATTATTCAATGTTTGTTTACAGCCTTTAAAACACAACTAGACATACTTTCGTACTTATAATAAACGTCACAAATGTTTAAAATATCAAAAGGAAACGGTGTTACTTACATTTCATACTGAACGAGTATGTTAACATTATATTTGTAAACAAGCAGCTACGTGCGGAAGAACAAATACATTGTCTATATCGGATGTTGCCTATCTTAGTCATTCAACTTTTCAACCCAGCATTGTGAAAATCAAAAGTAGGGGATCCCTGTCCTTGATATACACATTATAAATAACTAATTGATGACACATAAAACTGGCGCGATTCTATAAATGGCATACTTTCCAAAATTTTACATAATCATTGTAACACCCTATTAATATATCATTGCCATCAAATGAATTATGTCTCATTTCTTAAATTAAGTTTAGCAAATAAATGTCGTTTTTATTTTTGATATGTATTTTCTTTATTTTTTCCCAGTGTTCGTACAATGATGCTTTTTATTATGAAACTCTATGATCACACAATTTTAAGCATTTTATTTAATAATTGTTTGTGATGCTCACAGCTTCAAACAATGATTGCATAGTATCTTTGAAAATATTTTGCATTCGGTACTCTGAATTGTAATCCTCCGTCTGGAGATAGAGTTGGGGTCCCTTATCATTGGGGTTTACCTATAAGTTTATTATTATTTGTTTTATTACAAGGTTTCCTGAAGTAAATGCATGCTTTGATAATATTTACCTTTTCCGTTTTTATTTTATTCAGGATTGTTGGGATAAGAGTGAGTTTTGTGCATGCAAACTGGTTTAAACACCCCAGTAAATTAACATGTAACTGACCGTTTTAAGGCGGTACCTAACAATCCTTTATAAATACCCCTTGTTTTTAGCTCACCTGAGCGCGAAGTGCTTAAAGTGAGCTATTGTGATCGCCCTGTGTCCGTCGTCGTCGTCGTCCGTCGTCCATCGTCAACAATTTGACTGTTAACACTCTAGAGGTTACAATTTTGGTACAGTCTTAAAAAAAACTTGGTCAGAATGTTACCCTCAATAAAATCTTGGACGCGTTCGGTATTTGGTCATCTGGGTTTAAAACTAGGTCACCAGGTCAAATTAGAGGAAAAGCTTGTTTACACTGAAGAGGTCACATTTATGACTGTTTCTTCAGGAAACTTGGTCAGAATGTTAATATTGATGATCTCTAGGTCAACTTCCAATCTGGGTTATGTGCGATTGAAAACTAGGTCACCAGGTCAAATTGAAGGAAAAGCTTGTTGACACTCTAGAGGCCACATTTATGACCATATGTTCATGGAACTTGATCAGAATGTTATACTTGATGATCTTTGGGTAGAGTTTAAAACTGGGTAATCAGATGTAGAAAACCAGGCCACTAGGTCAAATCATAGAAAATCTTTGTGAACACTCTCTTTGATCACCATCAAACTATGTCAGAATGTTTGTTTTATGAAGTCTATGTAAAGTTAGAAACTGGGTAACCTGAGTTCAAAAACTAGGTCACGAAGTCAAATTATAGAAAACATTCTTAAAACACTGTTGAGACCATATTTTCTACTTTATCTATATGAAACCTGGTTAGAATGTACTTATTACAGCAAGGTAAGGTTTGCAACTGGGTCATCCGTGATATTAAAAAAAGATCATCCGTGATATTAAAAAAACAAACTTGGTCACTAGAAAGGATCTAAGTAATAATTTTTTTAATTTCAGCAGGTATAAATGTTTTGGTTCCATACCTCATGATTATATGCAGATTTATTGACAATATACTCTGTAATTTAATAAAAAAGTCCCTCCATGATGAAGTCAAAAGTAAGTATAATAAGTTTCAATGTTTCGTGCATTTTCATGTAGAACAAGTACTTAAATCACAGTAACTGCTAAAATACATTCTGAGTTAAATGAAACAATTTTCATGTTTATACTCCAACCATAACAAGAACAGAAAATAAAAACAAAGACAAGTATGCATCGTTTCTAAGGTAGCAGACGACCAGACTGACATTTCAAATTCTCTATAACAGTAATACCCTCAACTTTAATATTTAACATGTAGCATTGAAAACTAGTTCTAAATTTATATTTATAAATTTCACTCTCGTTGCACTTTCCATCGCCCTGAAAAAAACACTTATTCCCTCCCCCTGTCACAATTGGCCTCGCCCTGAAAACACTTATTTCACACTTGAATTGGATCAGGTGAGCGATACAGGGCCTTCAGGCCCTCTTGTTTATATTTTATAATTATTAACTGTCACGGGAATTTTTCCCCGTTACTACATTTAAGGTGAAAATGAGATATTAGTAGTTCCCAACTAACCTATTCTTTTAGAAAAATAAAATAAAAGTAAAATAAAAATCTAAATAGAACATTTAAAAATTCCTATTTTAAACGAAATTATTGAAAACACTAAAGGGCATATGTTAATGAAACACCTGGAAATTTAAGTTCAACCATTCACGTTTTAACTTCATTTGAGATTGTTTGTATAAGAGTATGGTTGTGCATAAAAACTGGTTTTAACTCCAAGAAAATCTACATTTTACTGTGCGCTCAAAAACGATCCCTTACAATTCTTGATAAACACATCTAGTCTGTCTATAGTATATATATGCACTGTGTTGTTTGTGGAGTTTTGTGTTGTTGTTCGATTTTTCTTTTGTGATTGTTTTGTTTTTGTGTTGTATATAATTGGCGTTTACCCTGTGCCATTAAACGAGGTTTATGTTTAAACTTTTGGCTACTATGCTTGTTTCTGTAGTTTTTCACCTAAATATTAGCATCAATGATTTTTTTTAAAACTAATGCCCGAATACAATTGCAGTACAATGTATTATATACTATTATTATTCAACATATTTATTTGCGAACGTTATTTGCTTTGTAATCGCTCTAAGTTTGTATTTGAATCCAATACTTTGACTTATAGGAATAATTATATGCGATTATTTATATTTTCAATGATTACAAATGCCAAGCAGCTGTATTTAATTGTGATGCTTTCATTTTCTATAATTTTATTCAATCTAAATAAAATAAACAGCTGAGGTCGAGATCGTCTTTTGGCGACCTTTTCGTCAGCCAACCCGATCACTTATTCTTCTTTGTTGAAAGTGAGCAAGGAAATTAAATTAATCCGATTTTGAGCTGATATTCCAACATCGTTACAATGTATTTCTAAACGTTTAAGCAATATTTTCTTCTGCGTATTTTTTAAACCGGAATAGCCCAGTCAGTTACGTTTTTTACTTTAAATAGGGACGTCGTTGGTTCTATTTAAACTATTTTCATTACTATGGTAATTATAGGTTAACAAAAATTCGTTGCCTGAACGACGACTTAGCTCCTTGTTAAAAAAATTACAAAAAGACACAGCAGCATACGATGTAGTAATTTTAACGTTATCATTACGCATAATTCTATGAATAGGAATATTGCAAAACCAGAAAATTTAAAAGTTAAATATTAATACCTGGTCATAAGATTTTTGCACAAAAATAATAACAAGTACTTTTATAATTGTCTTTTAAATCATCTTATTGTGTTTTATTTGTCATGTGACTTGTGTGTATAGTTGACACAGCGCAACAGGAAACAAAAACCTACATGTATAACACCACGCTTGAACACAAACCTACACATATTTTTCATGTGACTTGTGTGTGAAGTTGACACAGCGCAACAGGAAACAGAAACTTACATATATAACACCACACTTCAACACAAATCTACACGTATTAAAACAAGTGTTGCTAGTACATTGCATGTATCCGTGTCTATAATCAAACACTGTTCCATATTTGAGAGTGTTATTATTCAATATATGTTAATTGCTTTAAACACAGAGCTCAAGATGTGTTCTTTGTAAAGCCGATCAATAGTCCGATTTGGTAAAGCATCAGATAAAAATATCTAATTGAAAACAATGTATTTGAAATAGCAAAGTCTCCTATGTAACATGCCAATTTTTAACAAAATCTGCATGCGGAAGAAAATATGTATCGCCTTTTCTGGATAAGATCAATTCATTATTTACTTTTCAAGAAAATAATATGGCTCAACAAGATGTAAATTGAATTCCTGTTCGTAAGGAAACACTTGAATCGACTGATGACCGACATATCTGGCAAGATTCCAAAACAATGATGATCTACACTGATTATTGATAATGCTAATAATAAAACTCCCTTTACGTTTATTATTGCCATTAAAGAAAGTATGTTTTAAAAGCATGCCAAATGAATGCAACTCTGTTGAATTAAATTTTGATGCTTATAATTTGTCTTACGTTATTTTTAAACCGCTCTGTACAGCTTTGGTTTAAGACAAGCTAACTAAATATAAATCATGAGGTCAAGCCAGATGAGGTCATTTTTTAGTCAGCTAGCCCGATCAATTGTTCTGTTGCATTTAAATTTTCGTGGAAGAAAATATTGCAAACAATTTTAAAAATATACTAGGAACGATATTTGAGCGACAATAAGTATAATGATCCAATATTGAGCTGTCGCTCAAATATCGTTTCTCGTATATATTATTAAAATTGTTTGCAATATTTTCTTCCGCGAATATTTCTTAACTTGAATAGCTCAGGTAGTTACGCTCTTGACTTTAAATCAGGAAGTCAGAAAATCAAAGCATATTTTCAACAAAATAACAAAAAACGAGTATGTAACTTGAATGTTATCATTACGCATCATTACGCTCATTACGCATTTGCTATCAATAGGAATATTAATAATATTGAACCTTCAAAGCAAACATATTAATACGCGATCGCCAGACTGTTGCAAAAAAGGAGTAACGAGTACGTCAGATTGTCTTCAAAAGGTATATCTTTGCCTTATACTTGGCATGCGGCTTTCGTGTTGTTTGTTGAAAGACAGGTGTAGTTGTTTCTGCTTAAGGACACCCCAACTTAAACCATGAACTCCACGCACGAGACATGAGCGTACTGTTATGTGTATAAGTGTTGTTAATGTACCACTCTCGAAAATGTTCTCGTTGCTTCATCTACACATAAGGTCAGACATCGGACAACTGGCGAATCCTTAATAAGTACCGTGCGGATAATTGACAACGCGTTTTACTTATACCGATATATGGTGTTTAGCGTTGTCCTTAACAACAAAGTTCTAAACAATTACATCAGCTGCAACACTCCGGGATTAAATTTGTTTAACAGACATTATTCTTTGATTTGATACCATGTTTAGAGTGTCTTTGTTGCTTTCGCGTACAAATTAACTGAATATATGAACAGTAACAAGTAGATCGTAACAGTTTTATAACTGGCCTAAGAGAACAGTTGTTTTTACTAAATACTTCATATAGACACTAACCTGGCTTTTCACTTTAAAAAAGTCCCAATTGAAAAACAAGTAATTGGAAATAATGCTACAAACAACCAATTTAAATAGTTCCAAAGGCAATGATTTTTTTTTCATTTTTTACACTGAAAACTATCTTTCTTTGCAATACAGTGTCAAATTAGATTAAGCTCTATGCAAAAAGACCACCCGTTTCTTTTCTTTCATTCAACTTAAATTAAATACTGATACCTTTACACAAGCAATCTTTTTTTTCTGTATTAACATCCGGATCTTGATCAACGGGGGACAGATAACTGTTGTCTTGAGCCAAATACCGGGCGGATTTATTAGAACGCTATTGACTTCAGCCGTACTATGTTACTTGAATGGTTGTTCTTGAGAACGTGGTACAAAATAGCAACCCTCATGATTGACATAATACACTCGCGCTTTTTCAGTCGTGTATAATCTTAATGAATCGGGCTGTGGAGACCACAGCTACTACCTAACGTTTATCACTAAACCTGACAACAATGGTATGGTGCTATATAAAAGGTGTAACTTATTTAAAGCAAGTTATGTTGAAAAAAAGTATTATATAGAATTCATTGAAACGTTAAACATATAGAGTCAACTGCCCAATTCCGGACCTGAACTCACCCGTTTCAACATCAGTATGGTAAACACTTGACTGGTCAGTAATATTTACTTTAATCAATTTATGCTATTATTATGATCAACCGTTGTATAATAATATCTTATTGCTCCTAGTGTTACTGTTACTTAGGCCTGACGAGTGTTACCTTAACTCAGTGTTGTTTTAAAGAGCTGCTCCAGTCAATATAGGGCGGACAAAATGAAACCGTTTATTATTTCTGAGATTATTGATAAACATTCCAAGTTGAACTCTATGTTTTAAAAGCGATAGTACATCATATGAATCCTTCATGCATTTTAAGGAACAGCGTTTATATGAATAATATATATACATTCTTAAAGCATGACCTTTCTTAGTGCAAATGTGGGAAGGCGAGTAATGAGAACGGTATTTTTCTTTTACTTTTATCAACAAATACTTAATAAAAAGCCTAAAAATTTATTTTCAATAGCTTAAGTAACATATTTTAGCAAAAACGTTTTTTCTCTGTCATGTTTCTAGAAAGGCATTAACAATATAGCTCTATTTTTATTTTTTATTGACATACAATCATTATAACAAGCTGTTTGTTCACATTTTACACAAAATTATATTGTTTGATAATGGCTAAGATCACAAATCCGAACACTTGTTGGGGTTTTCGACAATTATATGAAGAGGTTTTGCCGTAGTAATAAAACATTTCGTATGAAACATCTTTGGTTGATATGTCAACATCTGTCAAGAAAAGTTCAAAATCTTATCAATTTGATGTTCCAAATCGTTCATTTTATGGACAATAAATCACATTTTAATTTATTATTATAGTTTGAGGTTTCACAAAAGTTTTTTTTATGATTGGATTTGTATTGCTTGTTAACAGAATTGTCAAACAGTAGAATAACCCTTGTCAAGCCTACAGCCTTTTAACGCTTACAGAGCTTTCATTAAGTTACGTCATCATGTCATCATTTACATTCAGGTCATGAACTGAACTAACATAACTAGATATTTATAATGCGGCAAGAAGTCAAAGGCCTTTACAGATCAACGTATAACACGTACAATCATCCAGCTGTTTCTGATGAATTGATTTACACTACGCATTGTAAAATCACATATCATCAACCACAGATTAACCAGCTCTAAATCCAGTGTGTGACCAACTATAACGTTATAGTGTTCAGAACATTCTTTATGTAATATTACTTGACACTGTTTATGTATAATGCCATTGGTACGTCGGACCCCTCCCTGCCCCCCACACCTCTCTCTATCTCTCTTATCTGCCCCACCCTTTTTTTCTTGTATTACCTTCTCTCTCTGCCACACTCACATTCTGCTTTTATTCCTCTTTCTCTCTCATTCGCCCCCCCCCCCCTCTCTCTCTCTCTGCCTCTTCCGCTCTCTCTACCTCGCTCTCATTTATTGTAAAGACTGATTTACCGAGCGTTCATATCATTTAAAAAATATCTTACGAATTGGTATAACAAACGAGGTATGTTTAACGATTATAGATTAAGACTGTATCAATCTTTAAAAACATTTTTCATTTTTTCGATCACATTTTTTCAGAAACTCTGTCGTCAATTAAACTTTTATTTGTGTCAAAATGCCCCAGACTACCTTATCAACTATGTATTGTGGGTTCTTGATGAAATTCTTTCATTCAAAGAGGAAAGATCAATAAAATAATGAAAAATAGCAGATTAAATCCATTTCCTGGTTACAAAAATGCAAATATATTTCTTAAAATAGCTGCAATTACCACCAAGCCACAAGACATTGTTGATCTGGTAGTACTCGCAATTCTGACTCAAAACATATTGATTTGTATTTCCGGAAAATGTAATGCTTTTTGATTGGAAATCTGATAAAATCAACTTTCGTAAAATTTGCTCAACCCCTTATTACAGCTACACATGTTGCAACGGATCAATGAATTATGCTTGTTTAAATTTAAACAAATACTTAAAAAAAATGTTGTTGTTTTTTTAAACATATTAAGTGGGCGTCCCTCAATAGATTTTTGCACTGTGTAAGGCCCCTGACAGGTGTGCAATTATAGTTAATTCGAATAAACGATGGTGTACGATCGAAACTATTGCAGAAATTAATTGATTTAATATTGGATAACATATTTAGGTAAGGAAAATTCATTTTCGGTTAGCATATGTACAACATTCTTACAATATCTAGAACACGAAATGTTTATAAAGCTTTTGGTTCACACTTAGTGAGATGTATTGCGATCTTACATTGAAACAAATAATTATCCTACAATCATTTGTTATTCGCGTTATACTATCCTTTAGCCAGACTTTTACACGACCGATGCATTAAACTATATAAAACTTATGCTTTGTATATGCTCGAAAAACGAATAAATAACAAACCAAACATAAAAACAGGTCTTTGAGAGCGCGATTTTCAACTGCGGTTTTTTTATGAATGCATATATTTGTAAGCCAGATTCAATTTTATGACATTATATTATAATTAATATTCATGTCCACTAATACATAAACATGCGTTCGTCTAAGTTATACACATTTGTGCACAGTCATTTTTTTGCTAATAGCATCAACCATGTAAGTGTTCGCCAATTTCGCATCTTTACGTGAAGAACACTTTGTATTTATAAATCCCTCTCCAAAGTCGAAGCGCCTTCCAACTTCAATATAGAATATACATCCTTCTATACCGTATCTTCTTATCATATTTAAAGGAATTTTCACATCTGTTTTTCTGTCTGTATGAAGTAAACGGACGCCTTCGTCGTCGAAGTACAAAGAAGTTTTCCCCACTATTCCGCATAATTTTGACAAGGGGCTATCGAGGACTTTCCCCAAAATTTCCTTCGCTGAAAGAAAAAATAACATCAACATTAAGTTCAAGGCAATGCAATTGTAGTGATAACTAGCGAGTATATCAGACAATATTTACACCTTAACTTCCATTCCTTAAATGAACTGCCTTTCAGCAATTGCGTTCATCAATCGATGAATGCAACATCTTCGGATATGTTCAGATCGCAATTCATTGCATAACAATATACATGAAAAATATTTATCTTGTTATTGTTTTTATTGTGTCAGTAAAATATAAATCAACATTTTAGAAAGTGTTTTTTTTTTTTTTAAATCTTAAATGTGTAGTTGCCATAACTGTTTGAATTAAACGTTTAAAAGAGATTTCAAGCGGTTGATCTTTTCCCTATTGGTGTAAATATAAGTAATGAACTCCACACACTTTGACCAGCCAAATTGCATTCATACTCCGATAATGACATCAAGCCCGCAATTCATTACTTAAGTGGATCAAAAGTTCCGTAAAACGTATTTGTTTCTCATTGCTGCTTTCGTAGCCACATAACACTGAACTGATGGCGGCCTTAATACTCGTACTTTGATTGGACACTTTAAAAATAATCCATGTGATGTTACCAAAGTTATCATGTAACACAATATTCTAATGGGGGAAAAAAGACTTTTCCAGATATTAATGTTTCAAAAAACAACACACGTGTATTGCATTGTAGCTAGTGTATCCACTTAACTATGATCAGAGTCCAAAAACGATTTTAGGATGGAAATGTATTAATTGTAACTTTTATGATATGAATAAATTGTTTGTAACTTGGTAATGTCTAAAGGGTTTGAAAATACAAAGCTTATATTTGATGGGGGCGATTTGGGTGGTAATTATAAACCTTAGTGTATGTCTTTGACATGTGGTTATGTCTGACTAGCACACTTTTATGTAGCGGTTACATATTGTTTAAATTTAATCTAAAGGACTGAATTCAGTGTTACAATGGACCATACAGGAACAAGCCTGTTCGCAAGGACAGAAAGGCGTATGAACTAGAGACACAAGCCTATAAACATCACATACTCATACAGTCGAACCCCGTTGGCTCGAGCACCCAGGGACCGGCGAAAATACCTCGAGCTTCAGAAATTAGAGCCACCAGGATTGTCAGTATTCAGTATAAATAAGTCCTTTACATCCAGTTGGAGCCAACGAGTAATTCGAGCCAAGCGAGTTCGATCTAACGGGGTTCGACTGTATACAAACACCACAAACAGACTTAAGACGCATTCAGATTACTTTATCGATAAATGATTGGATAAAGGCGTCTAAACAGTCATCGAATTCTCTGGTACACGAGTATACTAAACTTACTTTAATTCAATGATGTAAACACGAAGGATGCGTGTGTGGCCTGAGTTCGCTTGCGTGTTGTTTGTATTTGTGTTTGAAGTGTGTATTTGTTTGTTTTTATATTTTATAGTCGGTTGTGTGCTGACCTCGTGTCCCTAAACAGGGATTGTTTTATTTTAGTTTGATGACTGGGCGTATGCATGCTGTATTATTGGCATGCAAAGAGACAGACTTTAAATCTAAATAAGTTTTTCATCAGGACGACAATACAAAATGAAAAAGAAGACGTAAAACTACTAAACATCAGTTCATAGGTAGAAGTAATGCGACAGTGCGAGACTTATTTTTTAGTAATTAACAAGAAGTGGCAATATGTTCCGATAAGTGTGCAATTAAAAGTGATATTCCATTTAAGTAATAGAATCGCAAGGTAATGTATAAGTAATAAGCCTTCATAAAACACTAAATAGCATATTGGCTCGATATTAAACCATATCAGATAGGATATCAGTTAGACATAGTAGCATTTCAGTTAAACAGAGTGACATGCCATTTACACATTATATCAGTTTCACTTGTCAGCTGAAAAAAACCCATGTCGGTTGGGCATGCCAAATTATATAATACTATGTATATAAACATTACCTTTAGACATACTAACTCATATGATAGACATTGTAGCACATGACTATAACAAAATAACAAGTAGTTAAACAGAGGTGCATGCCTGTTCGAAAAACAGAAGTAACATGTCAGTAAGACATTACAACATTTCAGACATACATTATTATATCAGAGTTCACAAATATATAACAATAATGACAATCTATAATTTACGGTCTTTGTCATTGCTTTAGCGATGTAAATTAAATTTCAGCAAAATTGTTACTTTGCGCATTTTGTCGCTCTTGACATAAATGGTGACTTCATCAAGTTGCAGGCGTTTCATTGTATCACTATTTATCTTTCTCAAATTTCAATCATTTCCATTGGTCATCAAATTCATTTTCACATCCACATACAGGACATTGAAGTAAATATATAGACAAGTGAATAATATACATGACTGTAAATGTATAAACCAGACTGTTTAGTAATAAGTCATATTTACGTCACCTGGAGTAAGTTTAGGACGATCACGGTCCATTTCCTGCCTGGTGCTCTTCGTTGTAGGACCGCCAACAAATCCGTACCGCCACTTTCTTTGTTCCATGACAGTTATTGACTTCTGTCTAGCATATTGCATATTGCCCCGGACGGACGCGCTGTTGACGTAAGTACTGTCATTCTCCTCTGTTATATGATGGCTTTCGTCAAGCATATTGCCTCGAACGGACGCGCTGTTGACATAAGTACTGTCTTTCTCTTGTGTAGATGATTTCTGTTGACTTTCGTCTAGAATATTGTCTTGAACAAACCCGTTGGTGTCGTTACCATCGTCATTTTCTTTGCTCCACAAATATTGGAGGCTTTTGTCAAGGACACTGTGCTCCTTAAGAATACGTTCATGCATTTTAACACAGACAGCACAAAACCGTTTTTCACATTGTTCGCAGTAACACACAGCTTCCGAGTTCAATTCATTTTCCTGGCAACTTGTACACGGGGAATCATAATTCATATCACTATCCATATTTATGTTTTTATATACTAGTCACGTTTTATCAGAGGGTCAATAAGAAGTGTCTCTGCTTTCTAATTATTCAATGTTTGTTAACAGCCTTTAAAAACACAGCTAGACATCATTTCGTACATGATCAACGCCACGAATGTTTAAAGTATCAAACAGAAACGGTGGTACTTTAAATAGAAATAGTATGGTTTTCCATTTCTAACATTATATTTGTAAACAAGTAACTACATGCGGAAGAACAATTATGTCGTCTTCTTCGGGGTTAGCCAATATTAGTCATTCAACTTGTCAACTCAGCATGATCAAAAGTGGGGGATTCCTGTTTGTAATATACAGTTTATAAATAACTTATTGATGACACACAAAACGTCACGTCTCTACGAATAACATGATTTCCACTAAGGGCAAATTTGAAATTGTAACACCCTATTAATTTATCCCTTGATCAAGTGAATAACATGATTTCCACTAAGGGAAAATTTGAAATTGTAACACCCTATTAATTTATCCTTTGATCAAGTGAATAACATGATTTCCACTAAGGGAAAATTTGAAATTGTAACACCCTATTAATTTATCCTTTGATCAAGTGAATAACATGATTTCCACTAAGGGAAAATTTGAAATTGTAACACCCTATTAATTTATCCTTTGATCAAGTGAATAACATGATTTCCACTAAGGGAAAATTTGAAATTGTAACACCCTATTAATTTATCCTTTGATCAAGTGAATAACATGATTTCCACTAAGGGAAAATTTGAAATTGTAACACCCTATTAATTTATCCTTTGATCAAGTGAATAACATGATTTCCACTAAGGGAAAATTTGAAATTGTAACACCCTATTAATTTATCCTTTGATCAAGTGAATAACATGATTTCCACTAAGGGCAAATTTGAAATTGTAACACCCTATTAATTTATCCTTTGATCCAGTTAATAATTTCTCATTTGCTTAATTTGTTGTCTGAGCATCATTAATATTAATAATCACGTGCCTGAATACAATTACAGTAATTTTTATTAGATAATAGTATTATTCAACATAATGATATTTCAAAGTACGAATGCTGCTTTGAAAATGCTCTCAATTTGTATTTGAATCTGTATAACTATATTTTGAGGCAATCTAAATGAAAAAAAATCCTTAGGTCGTATTTTGGCGACCATTTCGTCAGCGAACGCGACCATTTATATAACTGTGATGAAAATGAGCGAACAATTAATTAATCCGATATTGAGTTGATATTCCAACATAGTTTCGAATGCATTTCTAAAAGTTAATGCAATCTTTTCTTCAGCGAACTTTTAAAACCGGAATAGCTCAGACAGGTATGTTCTTAACTTTTAAATCAGGACGTCGTTGATTCTTTTCAAATTAATATTACTTTGGTAATTAAGTGTTGACAAAAATAGTTGCCTTGATGCCAACGTCGTTCAGTATCAAAATATGTACAGCAAACACAGCCAAATACGATGTAGTAATTGTAATGTTCTCATTACGCATAATTCTATAAGTAGGAACATTGGGAAACCAGAAAATTTAAAAGTTAAATATCAATACTTGGTCATAAGATTTTTGCACAAAACGAATAACAAGTACTTTAATTAGAGTGTCTTCCAAATCATCTTATTGTTTTTTACTTGGCACGTGTGTGCAGTCTACTCGGCCCTACAAAAAACATTAACTAACATTAATTACATCACACTAGAACATAAACATACACGTATTAAAATAAGTGTTGCTGGTAAATTGTATGTATCCGTGTCTATAATCACCACTGTTCCATATTTGAGAGTGTTTTTGTTAATTTGTCAACACATTAACTCTAACATTAGAGCTGAGAGAAGAAGTAAAGGCTTAATAGTTCTTTAACAACCATTCTGAAAATCACAACGCTAATTTTTTAAACCACACGATATTTTTTGAAATTGGTCCTTGGTAACATAGTGCAAAACAGTTACTTCGGCCGATACCCTCCGGATGAAAGCTAAAATACACATTCGCGCTTAAGCTCTTGTATATAATATCAATAACTCGGGCACGGGGGTCGTGCCGATTACTTTGGTGATTGTGGACGAAATGTGAAACGGACATTTATACATAAAATATGTTACCATGTTAATAGTTTTCTTCGACAGAAGACAATAGTTTATATTTTTGTCGAAAACAGGCCTTCATTAGTCAATGCGAGCTAGTAGCAGGCCGATTGTACATCACTTTACATGGATGAAATAATAAACGTAACACGCATATTGCTGTCTCATCTTTGTTTCCCCTTTTATAACAGCGCATAATGGTTTCCCAGTTTAAATTATATCTGTAGATGTGTACATAACAATAAATCGGCGCTATTTTTAACTTACTGAGATTTACGTGGAAGACAAAGCTGATATATTTCGAATTGGAAACATGCGCAAAAAACTGCGAAATATGTATGCGTCATCAGCGATATTATACATCAGTACTTTATATTTAAAGCGTTGTCAACAACAATGCCAAATTTATATATATTTTTCACAATTTGTTGTATTTGTAATTTTATTATCAGGTGTCTCTCCTCTTAAATTTGATAACAATAATATGGATATCTGGATAATAACTTATATGCAGCAAGTTATGCTGAATATTTGTAAACAATATTAAATAAGTCGTACTTAAAGATGTAGGGTTACTAGAGTCAAGTACCGAGATCTGAACTCTCAAGTATAAACACTGATGTCATAAACGCTTGATTGTTCAATTATGCCGACTTTAATATCTTGAGTCAATTAATTTTAAGTGTGATTGGCCGAAAGTAAACTATCACCTCTAAGAGCTTCTTAAGGTACTTTAACATAGCCTCGATACGACCATACTAAGTATAATACGATATTGATCAGTTATTTTCTACAACTCGACTACTGAATGGTTAGAGTATAATATGTATTAACGTTAATGGTTTATACAACAGGGATCCGACTTAAACGCGTTGTTGTTATAAAGAGCTGCTCCGGTCTGTTCAAGAAAATAATAAAGACAAAACTAGACCATTATAAATTTCAAAATCATTTATAAAAGCACCTTTTTGTCTTCTTTGGTTTTATAAGAACTAGTACACGTATATATATGTAAACATTTTTCGAGCGAAGGGAAGGATCATTTTTCTGAAGAGTACCTCTCTGGTAAGTACAAGTCAAAGGCAATAAACATCATACATGTATTGGATTGGAGTGAGCTGACAAGCTAAATTATCTTCTTGATCTATAAGCAAGTGGTGCTTAGCACACTTCGAGTAGTTTATGAATTTCCCCTGTGCGCATATTTAACACGAAATAGTACAAACACTACTTGAGTGATATTAGATATTAGCTTGGATATGAGCCACTTCACTGAGATACTTCAATACCAATATAATGGCCTTAAATAAAAGGGACTATGCATTAATGGAAATACAATTAGAATAAAGATACTGGAAGAGAGAGCACAGCTCGAGTATATCAACGCTCGTTTCATTCTTGCCGATCTGTGGTAGTCCTCGAAAACCGTATGTAAGGGCTTTTCAACACATCTGCATTATGACCATTTTATATTGACTATATTATATATTGTAAAACATAAATAAAACAAGGTTTTTCCCTCAGTCAAATATTGTTATTTTTTTGCAGTTTGATTTCTTATCTTTTAAGCATTTGAATTTGAGAATGTATGTAAATTTGCGATTTTTAAAAAAAAAAATGTCCCTTTGAAAGAATAGTTGATAGCCAGAATATCCTGACACTATATTTTCGATTAAAACTCTGACAAACCAAGGGTTTGTTTTGACCGCATTTAAACCACACTTTCTGTATTAATGTCTTGTGCCTTTAACCACGCTTTTTTCTTGGCTATTTTGTTTGTATTTTGAGCTGTAATTTGAATAGCATTGCGGTAAATATACAGCGTAAAGATATTTAAATATGCATTGAGATATATTGAATATTTCTTCTTATTATGCAGTGTTGGAGTAATTTAAGAAACATTTTTTTTTCTGTACATTTCACAAAATGTTCACAGTCTTACAACATCGCTTTTATAAGGGTCGATGCCTCTGTTTAATACCAATGTATCTAGGCGAACAAGCATTCATAAAGGCTAACTTTCAAATTGCTACCGAAGAAAACGCTAGGTAGTTTATTGTATTATCAGGTAAAGAAACACGGAAGTTTAAATTGACCAGGGCTACTTGATATTTTGTTTTATCTAAAATCACTTAACCAGACACCCTGAAGGCAAATATAGTTGCACTGACGATTGATTAAAACACAAAATGAATCTAGTTAATTGTGTGATTATAACCATTTTATATTGTTTGGGAGTTACTGAAACAGGTATTGTGCTATATAATTATAACTACCGTTTAGCTGAAGTATCCGTTCGTGATATATTTAACATAAACATGATTGTTAAGCATGCACTTCGTATTAAGCTTTTAACTGATCGAAAATACGTACTCTTAATAAAGCAAGATAATCAGATATATGCCCGAACTTACAAATGCCTCTCGGCTTTATATAATTTACTACGATAAATACTGAATAGAGAATATTGCTGGTTTCAGTATAAGATCGTAATATATGTCACCGATTCGGCTCCATAGGTAATATTTCACGGTTGTCGAAACATTTGATTCTATGTATTTTTATTTTAAGGACATTTTGTTTCTCAAACTGAAACGAAATGGGACGAGTCTACATGTACTTTTGCACAACCAGATATAATCTGCTATGATGATGGCTCTTGCGTTGTTAAACATGGTTTGGAAGTTCTTAATAATACAAACGTTCCAGACAATGGTATTTGGATTGGATTTACCAAGACATGGACAAGTTATGCTTATGTTGGTAAGTGAATGTAAGAATGTGGATAAATAGGTATATGAGTAGAAAAGATTAAACCTCTTGTCCGATTCAATTTGTATGACTCTATTAACAATACGTTTTTATTTCAAACGATTAATTTGTTTTTGATAATTTTATAAATATAGACGACGCATTATGTAGAGTGTAAACAATACATTCTTCCATACTTTACGGTGAAATAACGAGATTATCAGTGAAACAGAGAGAGTGAAAATATAGTAGTGAAACACTTAGCAGTGGAGATAGCAACTTTCAGTTGTACATTTAAAATCAATTATAGTAACTTCCCTTAGATCAAAACGGAGTACCTATCTTTCGAACCAGTAAGTTATGACAAAAGTGATAGCTTTTTTTATTGCAATGAGAATGCATATGTTTAAAGATAGATTGTGTAAGTAAAAAGACTTACTGATTATAAGGGAAATTGTAATCCTATTTTTCAGAAATTTACTTCAAGCTGAATGTTTAAACATTTGCCTTCAAGCAAAATTTTAAAGGCGAAAACAAATGGTGAATATCAATTCAATGTTATACAATACAATCAATATATTTTCAAATTATCTGACCTTTAACTTCGATACTCCCAAAATAATCACGAAACAATTATCTGATAAATTAACTGAAATACCCCACCACAACTATATTGTCAACAATGAAAAGTGTTTTTTATTTTTCATCTGGAAAATTAATGTTCTTTGGGAGTGCGTGTGATTGAATACACAAGTTTCAGGAAGCCATACAAAATGAAAACAACAATAAACCTTGGGAAAATGTGTTTAAATCAAATATTTCTCCACATTGTCAGTGATACAAGACAAATAGTTAACATTAATGAAACATGCTAATGTTAGTCCAAGGAGGATTTAAAATATTTCTGAAACGTTTTATTATTCCCGGCTGTCTGTGATGTTTCACTATCTTACATTCATACACAAACATCTTTGTTTTGAAGGATGCAACAAAGTGAATGCTGGAGTCGAATATTCTGTTCCAACTCTTGGGGAATGTAGACGTAGAACAGGTTGCCAAACGTTCGGAATCAGAAATTCAACAGAGGTGAGTTATCCAGGGACAACTAAGCACAGCACAACGTTGTTAATGGATATATCGGAGTAATTCAGGGAGAACGTAACATAGCATTACATTTTGAATGAATATATATATCGGAGCAGCATATCCAATTATTAAGATGTAAAACAGTTTTATACCAATACAAAAGTCATTTAGTAAACATGTATCTTTTCAACGAATGCATTACCTAACATATTGTAATTATTGATATTATTAAAACCAGAGCCAGACCTTTATTGCCATACATTGGACATATTAAAAGAAAGTGAAACTCATCTTCTGAAAATGAAATAGTTTATTTTAAAACGTTTTTCTATAGGCTGCAGCACTTATCACTGTAGTTAATATTGTCTTTGTAATCGGGCAAAAGACTCTAAAGTGCACTGTTTGTATAGCCATGCAAAGATCAGATTGTATCATAGGTATACAGTTTATCAAAACAGGAGTTTGAAGTAATAAACAGTCGGAATGATAGATGAAAAGAAATTTTGTACAGTCAAAAAATAGAAACATACTATTTACAAGAGTGACTTTAAACATAAAATAATTAGACAAAACTTTGATTGTATGTCGAAAGATAAAAAGCGTAACACTTTTGTAAGCTTGATACAAACTATTTCAGGGATTAATATGTAAGTGCGCCGGTAACAGCCAGGTACATTCGGGAATATGTAGAAGAAGATGCGAAGAAGCGGATCAATATCCTTGTGGTGACACTTCCGGCACAACACTGTTCTCATTTTATACGGTGGAAAAAGGTACAATTGACGTTGGATTATTATTCTAACTTTAAGTTGAAAGTAACAAAGAAACTCAATATTCATCAATGGCTCCAATACGTATGTTAGCATTGCAGAATATGTTTTAAATATACAAATATCTGAACGACAAAGTGTATTATGTTGCAGAGTTAGCTACAATGGATACCCTAACTCCACAGAAGTATAACCACAAAATAATGTATCAGTGAAATGCAACATTATAGTTCGTTTAATATTGCTTACACATGATCCTATACAACCGTTTATATTAGGGGTATTATTACGAGAGCTTTTTCGAGTGTATGTGTATGAATTGTTCGCAAATAGTTAATTGGGTTTGATTTCACAGTTTGTTTGGCGTACTTTGTAAGCGTCTGATACACCAACCGTTAAATTTCAGTTCCTCCAAGCAGCCATTCACAGGAAAAAGATAGGAACTGTCTACTGTTTTATTATGAATATGGAGGACCGGGACATGATTTTATTGGAATTCATGCAATTTATACAACTATCCAGAGCTGTTATGCAGCGGCACAAACTTTTCAGGTAACTAGTTTTAAAGCTATATACTTGCATTTCTTATATAACTTTGATTGGTGAAAAACTTGTTAACTTGATCAATAATTGTACATTTATGAACATTATATATGCATTATTTCAAAATCTATTGTTATTTTTTGTTCGTTTTGTATTTTAATTAGACAGCCTTAGCTTACCAACAATATGGCATGATCCCAATTTTGCATGGCCTGTAATTAAACTGTTCCTGTTCCCCTACTCATACATCCACTTCCCTAGATAAAAAAACTCACCCCAAAACAAACAAAAAGTGAGTTTATTGGAGTCATCATATGGTTTATCGGAAGGCAAACTGTTGCAAGCTACATATTATTGAGCTTTAGAATGTATTGATGGCGAAGTGTACTTTATCGTCAACAACTGCCGTAGACTAACTGAAGTGAAAGACCAAAACACAATAAACAATTTGTTTTTACCTCCTAACTATTGAAACCGTAACAAAAAATGAGTTACAGCATTAAATAACTATGTGATTTGAGATAGCGTAGATGGTCCAGAGCTCAAGAACATACGGAAAGTCATCCTCCTTAATGTTACGGTCATGCGTATTGTGCTTCTTAGCATGGGTTTTTACTAATAACCCCCTTGATAGTGAGATCGCAACAACTTGTTTGTGTTTCTATGGTATATATGCGGTCTTCAAAGTCATGAGGGGTAATCGGCATCCACAATGTACCTCATATGGCCCTACTGTTACGTGGGCCCTTGAAGGGCCGTACTTACGGCGATTTTGTATGATGCGTGCACAACATTCTGTATCAGACAAAACGTCGCCCCGTACATCGGATATGGCGTATCCGTCAATGTCCTCACCTCATTTAGCCATGGAATAGTTTTTATTACATTAAAAAAGAATATATTGTTGACGTTACACCAAAAGAAACTTTTAAATATAATATTAACCTATTGTGTATTGGGAAAAGACACACAACTCACTTCATTATATATAAGCATATATGTTACAGAATCAGGGGAAAGGGGTCGAACTTAGAGTTGCACCCCTGAGTAAGGCCTTCTTATAGTCAAATCCTGGATCCACACATGTATTAGATTGTACGGCTCCTTTCTGTACTAGTAACCCAAATTGAACATTTATGAGCCTAAACTACTGTAAATTGTTATTTACATGCACGATTATGTTATAGATCAAAACCAAATGGCGCAAATATATCATGAAGGTAACGAGAAATGGGTTATGGCTGCTAACTACTGCTTTGTTCGAGAAGAATTCCCAGCGACTATACAAAGTATTAAAAATGTGCAGTTCACAAACCTTTAGTCTTGCGCAATCATCTAAAATGTAATAAATTGAAACATGAATCATTAAAGTTGTGCACAATGAAGTAAACGTTACTCTGCCATTTGAATGAATCATATATTGGTAGCTACTGCAATAAATTTAATTGAACAGGGACATATTGCAACATGACACATTAAAGAATATTTATATATAATACTGACTCAAAATATTTGGTCCAGATTTTAAAGCGAACTATTAAATTAAATTAATTAAAACGATATCAATATCTCATGTTGAAATACACGTTAGATTTATAATTGTAAAGTTAAACATTAGGCCCAAATAATAAATATAAAACCACTGAAATGAATTCGAAATAACATGAAATGTCCACGGTAGTATAATTTGCGAACTTTCTCCACATGGTTATTGTTGTATAAATAAAGTTTGTCCGTTAAGTATTTGAAAAAACAAACAGCATACATCCTAATTCTTAAATATAAATTGAAAACGAATTTTAAAGGGAAAGGTTATGTAGCACAAAACGTTTTGTAAGCCCTGTTTAGCGGTAAATTGAAAACAAAAAAATATAGAGGCAAACGTTAACTTGTATGGAGTAAAAAAGTAAGAATTATTGGATCATTGCTACGCTTCTAAGTAGCGCTGTTTCTGTGGGTTTTTTTTACACTTTTGCCAGTTTTAATGAATTCAATTTAGTTCCGCTTACGTGAGATTATTCTATTAAGCAGTTAGTTTAAAATTTAGAGTTGGCGAGCACTCAATGAATATTCATATAATGGTCCGATCTTAAAATTACCGTTTTGACATTGTTTTTTAATACATCTTTATGTCGAATATTAATATTTCAAATAACTTTTTTTAAAATGCGTTGAAAAGGAGATATCGTCTCTAGCATATCGTATTGATCATCCCTTGTGTTATCTAATTCATTTCCTTACAGATAATAGTACCAATCCGCCTGTGACGTATGCATATGTGAATCAGATCAACCAGACCGTTTACGTCAGATTTGCTAACGAAGGTGAATCGAGAAAAAGTTTATGCGCAGGAGTTAAAGTTGCATTCATTGTCAGGTTGAGCGTTCATAAACCAGTTCGTATTCCAATTTATTTCTGTTATTCAGTGACCGTGCCATGTAATTTGTGAATTTTCTACCTTTATGCATCTACCTATATACAGCATTTTGAATAAATATGTGGCTACAGAAATGATCCCTGTGTTTTCCAATTATTTTGGAATAGACAGACATGACGACATATATCATATGAACTTCACAAGTTTTACAGATTTTACATGATCAGTTGCTATGCGTATACTATGTTTTATGGAGGGTCAAGCATTTTGCATTTTCATGATGGAGTTTCCTGTTATTGACTGTATTCTTTTCCGATGATAGCTCATTTTTTGGTTCCAAATCATGGTTTGGAATGCTCGAATATTAATGGATCAGGGGCCGTATTCAATATGTATCTGAGATTTTCTCTTAGATTCATCCTTATCTTAATTTAAAATCTTAAATCGGTCCTTAGATTGAAAATGTGAACTAAGATCGAAATCTAAGTCTTATTCTAAGATCCTCTCTTAGAACCACTCTCAGATTCGTCATCAAGCACGCGGTTCTAAATATAGATATTCTGTAGTTTCCCAGCGTTAAAAATAGTAACAAAAATGCGCGGACGTTGTAGAAGTTATGCAGACGATGTAAACAAAGATGGCCGCGAATAACGAGAAAAAGAGAAATCCAAACTTTTCAAAAGAAGAATGTTTGTTAATTTGCAAGCTGATGGGGGAGGAGAGTGGCCACGGCATGTCAAAACACGCCTTATATAAGAAAGGCTATACTTCAAGTAAGTACATCTTGTTATTTGACAAGTAATTGAAAACTAAAGATAAAATTATCCTTGAAATGAAGAAAAAAATGATCATTCATAACCAATATCACGCTTTCTCATTGATATTCATTTTACTTTGAACACATTATAAATAATAGAGAATGATAGATTAATTATATATATGCAAAATATTTATTTGGAACAAATTTTTTGCCTAGTTGTAGTAATCCAGTTGCAGGTTTTCCCGTGCGACCCCCCCCAAAAAACACAAAAAAAACCAACACACACAAACACTGTTGCCCGGAAATTATAGACATTTTAAAATAATTTCTATGTCAATATAATTTGTAAATGAAAAGAAGATAATCATGCAAATATTTTATGCTCCTGAAACTTCCTCCTTCTCCCCTAGTTATTGATTCCTGGTCATGACATTCGGATTTATTGATAATTAATAATGAAAAATCATGCATGTACCGTATATTCATTTTTTTATAAAACAAATTGTCCTTAAGGAATCACCTCAGAGACGAAAAGAAAAATGTGGGAGACTGTTGAGAGAAGCTTCAATGTCCAATCTACAGGAATACATAGAACTGTAGACCTTCTAACTAAGAAGTGGGACAACTTGACCCAAGTCCACCGCCCTAAGTTCATGGACTACAAAAGGCAGCTTCATCTGACAGGTTCATATTTTTCTCATTTTATATACATCTATGAAATTAAATAAAAAGGTAAATCAATTCATGTTATTTATTAAATGAGGTAATCAATTATGATCACAACTGTACTTGCAGTTTCAATAGTAATTGTAATATTATAACTACATACTGATTCCCTTTTTTAGACATATTGATAAATTTAAAAAGTGAATTTTGACACTTTCACATACTTATTATGTACATAAATATTTGCTTAATGAACTCTTGATTACATTAAGAATTAATTGAAATGAAATGTAATGACTCAACTCAACTCTCAACTTGCCATTATTTCCACCACACTTGGTGATATTCATATTATATACAAACAGTAATTAAAAATAGAAATGATAATACTGTACAAAAGTCACAAATAATTTATCAAAAGTTAATGGAAGCAAAACATTATTTTCTTCAGGAAATGGCCAAAATACAGCCTCCTTGTCAGATTTGACAAATGCTGTCATTGATGTTATTGGCAGGGATGGCTGTGCCATGGATGGAATCGGTGGATCAGAAGAATTTGATTCAACATGTATACAGGAAAGGTATCAATAGATTGAATATCTTACAAACCAAATTTGAGATCTTCAACAATAATGCATAATGCCAATGAACTTCATCTTGCTATATTACCATTGAAATAAATAACCAAATGGGTCAATATGTGAACATATGTGTACTGATTAGATGGTGGAAAATGATATTTTATAAGGCTTAAGTTCCACATCCTACCATATACAGAAATGATGTGATGTGTGAATTTTCTCAAATACACAATAATTATTTTAATCTTTATTTTTCAGCCAAAGCAGATCAGATGTTGGTCTCAATTCACAGCCTGTATATCAGTTTGTAAATGATTACACGTAAGTATCTCTCACAGTCACTTGTTGTATAACATTTTCGTCAAGCTGTTGATGTCATCTTTGTTATAAAAAGTATTCTTAGCTATTGCTAACATATCCATATCTTTTAACAATAACATCTGAATGTAACCAATACACTTTAAACATTAAAATATTCAAACATTGCCATTAACTTACACATTCACATTACTGAGACAATCATATCACTAAGACATTTATATGAATAAGACTTTCATATCACTGACAGATTCACATCACTAACACATCCATATCACTACCACATTTTTATCACTAAGACAATTATATCATATCACTAAGACAATTATATGACTTACATCACTCAGACAATCATATCACTAAGACAAACATATCACAAAGACATTGATATCACTAAGACATTCATATCACTAAGACATTTATATATAACAGGGTGAGATAACACTACAATGCACATTGATATAAAATAGCATGAACACAGAAATGATTTCAGATGTATACCGACATGTACATGTAAATATCTAAGGACTTAAATAAAACATAGCACACATTCATTGACTTTTTGGTGCAATTTACTGCTTTAAGAGATGTTTCCTCTTGCCAAAAAATCCCCATGAAATTATATTTTCCAAAATAAATAATAAGATTTTCAGTGATTACAGCAATGAATTGCTTAAAAAAGATAACAACATCTTGATAAGACTACCTGGTAGCCATTTTAGATTAAATGCATAAAAAGGTAGAAATAGGTCTATTTTATATTATACTTTCCATTCAAACATAACTTTGTATTTTTCCCAAAGTTTGGAAAGTCCCAATTTGGTACCAGGTTCAATTCCAAAATATATCACAGACATTCTCGGGTATGATCAAGTTGGGAAAAATATTTAAAATGACTCTCACGTTCTCAACAAGTCAGCATAGTGACTTTTTTACAAGATTTGCAAAAATATAATAGCACATTTTAGAATTAGAGTTTGTAATTCCAGGACATATCAGCCAGTGTTGGAGGCAGAGGAGGTTCCTGCCATGTTTCATCTTTCAAGACCTGAGGCTAGCACGATTTCCAAAGTGTTCACAACCTCTACATCATGCAATCGATGTTGCTGTCAGGAGTGAAAAGTAATCAGGTAGCTGCAAAAAAGAAAATTAGAATTAGAAGTGGCTTTTTAGCAAAGCAATTAAAAAAAGAACAATAAAGATCAATATGCACATTGAGTGCTGATGCCAAATTTTATTAAAATTACATACAAATATTTAACTTAAATTTTGTGGCATTGACAGGTTAAACTTGGAAAGAGATTACAGTAATGGACCTCTAACTACATTCTTAATATCCGATATATGTCTGTTGCCAATTATCGGCACATTTTAGTACACTTTTATTATAGAACATAGTTATGTATTTTGGTACTCTTTAAAGTCTTTGATTAAAACTATTGTTAACTTGCATGTTCCGAGTATTTGGTAATCCACCTTGTTGTTCATTGATGGCATTTCAGAAATTATGCAACTTGTGTTCTGCACAACTGTGTTTTACCCATACCTAAAGTTATGTTTCAAGAGTAAGGCCCCAAATTTGATTAGTCTATGTACATTTCACTCAAGGGATATCCATTTTTAACTTATATGGGGGGAAAGCACTTTAAACTACATGTAATACCACTCCCCTACAGAATCAAAATTTGCCCTATTCATTTGGGGTCCAAATTAGCAAAAAGACACATGTGACCATATACTGAAAAAATATTTGCCTTTCCCCATGTGGGTTATATATTTAACTGAAAAAGCCATAAGAATAAGTGTTCATGAGCAGAATTTGTATTTTGTTCAATAGTATTTTGCATTGATAACAAATTCTTAGATACATTATTGAATGTGCCATTGATACTTTATTTACTATTACTTTTGACAAAAGAATACATTTTATAAACATTGCCATAACATGACAAAAGATGCTAAAGCATACTTGGTAATGTTAATGTTGAAATAAAATTATTTTACCAAAGTATGTAGAAACAAAGCGGTCTCTGTATCTTAGCCCAACAAGATTGTTAGCTTGAGGCTGCACCCTGCCATCATCACCATTTCCACCATTATTGTTGTCTTCTATAGCTGCCATGGGAATGGCTCGCTGCTTACAAATGTTGTGCAAAACACAACAAGCAATGACTAGCCTTTTAAATAGAAGTTATATATATATATATGTATTTGAAGATTTATAACTAACATAAGAATTTTAAGAAATTAGCTTAAATGTGTATAGTATCACTTGTGTGACCGTTTAAATCTTAATACAAAATTTATTATGAATGTATACTGAAACTCTACACAACTTAACCAACAATATTGAATTCCGTATTGAATTAACATTCATAAAAAAACTTGTTGTTGTTATAATGTATTGCTGTACATGAGTAAAGTACTAAGTGTTACAATTAATTATTTAATGTAATTGTATTCTATTTTCTGTAACATATTATTATTGTGATAGTTTTATTTGAAGTTAAATTTCAAATAAATTAGGTTACACTTAAATTGTTCATCTTATATTATAATTCACCTGCACACTTTAACTGGCTGGAGGATTAATTCCCTATGAAGAATGCCAAATCTCCTCTTCAACTGACCTATCCCTCTCTCAACCAAAGCTCGAGTGACTTTGTGGCTCCTGCAATAAATATTATTGATGAAACAGCCTTTGTGTGTATGAAACAATAATTGAGCTGCTAATGTAATGTTTATCTAAAAGTTGCATAAATTTTTGTTTTGATTCCAATTACATCTAGCAGATCAGACAACAGAATAAAATAATTTGAGCTCTCAATTTAATTTATTCAAAATTTAATCAACCACAATGTTACAAGATCAATACATGTAGGGCTATGTATTTCAGATTATGCGGAGTTAAATTAATTTTGAAACATACCTGTTATAGGCTTGTTCGGCCTGGGTTTGCGGAGCTAGGAAAGGGGTAAGCAGCCCCCTTTTGTCCCCAAGCAGATGGAAACCGTGTGGCATGTGGCCATTCTCAAAAAGGTTGTTTAACGAGCTTTCTCTTAAAACTCTACTGTCATGCACGGATCCAGGCCAGCGTGCAACAACATTAATTATATTGTACCATCCGTCAAAAACAACTTGAACATTTATACTATGTTTCCCTTTTCTGTTGACATAAATTTCTTCATGTTGATTGGGTGAGGCAATGTTAATATGGGTTCCGTCTATGGCCCCAATGACTTTCGGAAACCGTGCAATCCCCTGCATTTGCACGGCATTCCGTCTGCATTCTTCAACACTACCTGGAAACCTAATAAATTGCCTAATCAACGCAGGTGATGACAGAGCATTAATAACTTCAGTCAACACACGTGACACTGTTGGCTGACTGACGCCATGTACGTCCGCATCATTTAACTGTATTAAGCCAGTTGCTAAATATCGTAATGTAATCAAGATTTTTTGTTCAGCATTTAAGGCGTTATTTCTGGCTGATTTAGGTGAAATGTAAGCCCCGATCAGCTGTGTTAAATAATTGATTCCAGCTCTGTCAAATCTATATCTATTTATAATATCCATTTCCAGTAGAGTATCAAGATTCGGGGCACGATCCATGATCTGAAATAATAGTCTGACATGTTATTTAATCATAATTTGAATTAAAAAATATTTAAGGAAGATAAACACTTCCTTAACTTCTTCAAACGATCTTAGTTGAAATCTCAGATTCTTGAACTTACTAAGTCCAAATCTTAGAATCTGGTAGAATTGTGGACCAATCTAAGAACAAAACGACCAATCTAAGGATGAAACCAATCTAAGATACATATTGAATACGGCCCCAGACTCTTACCATAGTATGTGTTTATCAAATATTTTATCATCTTGACTTCCGTCCAAGATATGGGCGAACTATACAGGTTGATGCAAATGAAATAGTTTTTCTGTTTAATGCATTTGTATGTTCAATTCATTGGACTTAAAAGCTATAATGTTTTCAAAGTTCATATGAGTTTAAGATAATAATGCATTAAATTTCAAAATAATTGTTTTTGCATATACCTATATAGTGAGCTAATATACTCATATTTTAACTTTGAGTTTAGTATTAACTAACGCATGTTCAATTCATTTATCACTTTGTCCAGTATAAATCACTAGCAGCCGTTCCCTATGAACGCTCAAAACTGTTACATACCAGAAACACCAAACATTTAAATCAACCTTACCAAAATAACCTGTAATTACACGATCGATTAATAGCAAAAAAACCGACACAAAATCGACAGAAACTACAGCCACAACCCAAGTCACAGTTACAAAAGGTTATTTAATTAGTAATGAAAACCTTTAAAGATCTATCATCTAATGTGTTCCCCCAACAAATAGAGAATCTATAGCATCTTGTCCTAAAATAGATTATGACAAGTTCACTTAATATGGAACTTAGCGAGCCTTATGTTCTAACTTCTATATTCCCTGGATAAAATTATGTATTATAAAACTAGTTGGATACTTTTGATCACATACCTTTTCCCGTCAAGTAAAAATTGGTTTAACCAAGGTCGTCAGGCTGAATGCAGTATATAGTTTAAATGATTTGTTTTGTGGGATAAATTTCAGATGACACAACAGCAACACCGATATCGACACGAGAGACACAGCCAAATACTGTTTCAACATCAACCACATCAGAAGTCAAAGGTGCAAAAGGTTACTGAGAAATCTAACTTAAACTTTAACTAGACTATATTCGGTTCTCAATTATTCATAAACCTTACAGCGTCTATTTTAATAATACACGCTTTATTATTCAGTAAGTTTAGGAAAGGTGATATTGACATCGATAGAACGATCGATCAGCGGTTGCAGTTGGGACTGTAGTTAGGCTTGAGACATGTTTGATGTGTTGATGCGAGAGACCCATAGTGCTCGGACTACATACATTTATAGGTTTATGGATATATAGTCGTGAATATTGTTTCAACCTTAATGCGTTTTGTGAACTTTTGACATTAAATTCCATGATCCCTTACGTCCAATCCGTCATAGGGCTTCACGGCCCATTCACAAACTTATGACAGTCATTCAGCGGTTAAATATGTATTCCTTAGTATATTATATTCGTATTCTTGTAGATTGAATTCGTAAAGAGTTTGTCCAACCCCTTGTCGAAATCCATTTATACACCACAAGTAATCATATGACTTAAATGAAAAGCAATACGTCATGACCACCAATGATATAAATTAACTCATTTGTATTTGCACGTATGGACATAATGTGTCAAACGCTTTTATGGTGAACAAACAAAACAACTTCATTGTCGTTGCAACACCAATACGTAATGATTTTACACCACTGGTTTATGTTATTCAGCAAAATACAAATACAGTTTCAACTCTTACAGGTCCATGCATCCAAGATTGTGCACACTAAAATTTATTGTAGCAATATTGATTGCTTTTTATACACAATTATGTTGCAGTTTACTATAAACAACATAAAAACTGATCCTTCTGTTTGAATGAAAGAGTGCAGTCAGTAACTAGTTCAAATATGTTGTCAATTTGTCCTTTACAAATGGGTATACATACAAAATATTCCATGGTCATCTGCTTATTTAAAACATAATTACATCTGCAGGTAAGTATTTTCTAGGTAAAAATGCAGACCAGTCGTTTTGGGGATGTTTTCCTATCAACACTTAACAGAACAAATACTATTTTTCTTTCCACAAATAAGGTTGTTGCTACTCTTAACATAACAAACTAGTCCACTGTTTGCAAATAAAATCACCATCATTTTATAATTACAGGGTCATACACTTTAATAGCTGTCGGTGTGTCTATTGCTGTGGTATTTCTTGTTGCTGTAGTACTTGCAGTTGTTATGAAGAGGAGGTTAAGTCATCTTAATATTACAATTGTATTACTAGTATGTAATTATGGTTCTGCAATTTTGTGCTGTTAAATTGTTTATAATATATTATCAAGTAAAAAACGATATATAATCCTTCTCCCTTGTAAAACTAAGTTTTACAGAAGTAGTTGTAATAATACCGGAAAATACTCTAAATATTTAAATTAATTGATAAAGTACAATGAGAAAAATATCTAATTTTGACCTCATATGTTTAAGCACCAACTATCTTTCATATAAGCATATTCAAGCAATGTATTTTGTTCGTATATTTGGGGGGTTCCAGATATAAGTAAGTAAGTAAGTAAGTAATTATTTATTATAGTGGCATGTGTATATATACATCATTACAAATCAATACAAATATAAATAATTTAAGCAATTACACCCGGCCCATCGGGCCTATAAGTCACCTAGATATCACATATATGAAATACAAATTTTCATAAATTAAACATAACGAATATGTATGTAAGGTTTAAAGTGAATATTATACATATCTATAAAGGAAATGTTTATATCATCAAATACGTTTATAAGTGAGTTTACATATTAAGGACATTGCATGAACAAAATTTCAACGTAAAAGATGTAATGTTAATAACTAGAAATACTTTTAAGCAAACAGTGTGGTTTTTCTCAGAGTGAAAGCACTAACGATATACTTGGATAATTGTCTCACATAGTCCTTCATAAGTAAAACAAATTTGTCTAGATCGGAGATATTTACAAAACTGTCACGTGATATGATATTACCAAGGTAGGTATTTCTCAGTTCATTATACAGAGAACATTGAAATATGAAATGACACTCGTTCTCAACTTCTCCAGAGTTACATAGCCTACACGTTCTAGAGTCCACTGGTTCCCCTAAATAACGACCGGTCTCTAATCTCAGTGGTAATATACCAGTCCTACACTGAGCCAATAATGAAAGTTCATTTTTCTTAAGGTCCATACTCAGATAGGTTTCACACTTGAATTCTTGTTTAAATTCACGGAACGTTCGTAATTTCGGCATAGATCTTATATCCTGTGACCAAATGTTAACATAATAGTCCTTGATCAGCGAATGCGCGTTCTTAATATCAACAGGCTGTTTTGCATTGAAACTGTCAGATATTCCTATTTTGTCCATGATGTCCTTCACCTCGCTTGACCAGTTAGCGGTACATGTTCTATAGTCAATTTCAAACACCTGGGCGCACAGTCGGTCACGGTCCATGAGAACAAGTCTATTCCACAGGCGTAGCATATTACTCCAGCGGCGATAACGGGTGGGTATCCATCCAGTGTCCCCTGTCAGCGCCGGGATCGGCGCGAAGCGATGGACGCCAAGGGCGTACCTCATAGCGCGGTTCTGCACATTATCCGATGGTTGGTATTGTTTGTACCCCCACACTGAGCTGCAATAATCCATGACGGGCACAACACAAGCGTTATAGAGTTTCTCATATGGTTTAAAGGAAAAGCTTTCAAGGGGTGTATCTTACTTATAACACTTCCAAGAGCTCTACCTCCCCCCTTTGAA
The DNA here is from genome assembly GCF_026914265.1 of Mya arenaria. Lineage (NCBI taxonomy): Eukaryota > Metazoa > Mollusca > Bivalvia > Myida > Myidae > Mya > Mya arenaria. Next base: position 39,463,604 of record NC_069137.1, on the reverse strand, counting down.
AGCCCCTTACATGTGCTTGAGAAATCGCCTCTGTCTTGGAAAATGATGCCTAGATATTTATATTTGTCCACTATTTCTATTTCATTATAACCAATACGGAAGATAAACTGTGTTCGTTGAGTGCGTGCTTTCCGGAAGTGCATACATTTCGATCTTGACGTGTTTATGATTACACGCCAGCGTTTGCACCAGTTGTTCAAAACGTCGAGCATTGCTTGTAGGTTTTGTTCAGAGTCTGCGGTTAGAACAATGTCATCAGCGTACATGAGAATGGACACCTGGTGTTCCCCGATGGTGACGCCACACTGTAAGTCATTTATTTCCTTTACTAGGTCATTGGCGAAGACGGCAAATAACGTCGGTGATAACGTGCACCCCTGTTTCACCCCAGATATGCAATCAAACCAGTCTGTGTGTGAGTTGTTGAGCCGGACACAAGATGACGAACTCGCATAGATATTCTTGACAGAGTTATAAAACTTTCCATCGATATGATTTAGTAACAGTTTGTACAATAGCATGTCCCTGTCAATATAATCGAAACAACGTTTCAAGTCAATAAACGCTGCATAGACATTCTTGTTGTTTCTTACAACACTACTAAGAGTAAAAACGTGATCTTCACACGATCTGTTCGCCCGGAACCCGTTCTGCTCATCAGCAAGGAGATTGCCCGTCTCTAGGTATTTTGTTAAGCGTTTATTTAAAAACGCCGTATACAGTTTACTGACACACGATAGTAGGCTTATCCCTCTATAGTTCATTGGGGTCCTTTTATCTGATTGTGGGTCCTTCAATATTGGATAAATGATTGCTTTTCTCCATATTGATGGGATTTTACTAGTATCGAATATTAACTGAAATAACTGTTGTAACACGGCAATAACCGGCGGGTTTTTCAACACATCATACGGTAAATTGTCTATTCCACATGCCGAGCCGGATTTACTTCTCTGTATAATTGAAGCTATCTCATCCAATGAAACGTTACTATTCAATGATTCGTTCGTGACGTAAAGGGGGTCAGCCATGTTATTCTCAATTAAAGTCATGTGTATCTTTGCACGATCGTAGTGAATATCGTCAAAACTATCCGATTCCTTGCAGTTGTACAAGTCCTTAAAGTCATTTTTCCACCGTTCAAACACTTTCGTTTCATCACTGGTAACAGAACCATCAGTGTCATAAACTTCCATAGGTATGCGAGATTCTCGCCTTGGCCCTAACTTTTTTATTTTTTCCCAGAATTCTTTAGGGTTGTTTGCCTCAAATGTCTCAATTTCAATGGCTTTGTCTCTTCTATATGCCCGTTCTGTTTTATGCAAGAGCCGGTCGAACGTGTTTCTAGCCAAAACATATTCCGAATGTAAACGTGCGCGCAATGTCCTATCATTCCTGCACTTAAGGAATTTGTTTTCACTTTCTCTAAATTTATTCCAGAGATTTTGCAGTTCTTCGTTCCAATATGGCTTGGCATGTTTACGTTTCTTTGATGTTCGTTTTGTACTCGCTAATTTTGGAATCTTTTCATTCATTTCAGATATAATTACATCACAGAGTAATTGATATATGCAATCTATATTTTCCTGTGTCTCTCTCGAGATTTCAATTTGCGTGATAAGGGATATAAGCGCCGTTTTGACTCTATCACTGTCCATAAAGTCAGAAGGTATCCGACGAAGATTATAGCGTGCTTCGCGGGGGGTAAGAGAAACCGTTGATGGCCCATATAATTGCGCATTATAGTCCGTTTCAATCTTTACACTTAATGCACAGTGATCAGGGATGCGTGAACGCTCACCGAGTAATCCATGTAATCCTTGTTGGTCAATGATATCAGTCAGGTTTATGACTTTAAAGTTTCTACAGCAGTGAAATACGTCATGTGGTACACATATAAAGTCTACTACAGCTTTTCCTTTGCGCGAGATGGATGTGAAATTATCCTCTTCTGGTTTAAACCGGCCATTAAGTACACATAATTTAGAGTCACATAGGAATTCAATTAAATCATGACCATGCTGATTAATATTCTTATCGATGCACTTTCGTTCCGGTATAATATCACATTCAGTCAGTAAATCGGATAATGAGCCTATTCTAGCGTTGAAGTCCGAGCAAACAACCATCTGATCATAATTTGCATGGGCGTATATCTGTGTTAGTAGGTGGGCGAAGAATCCCTGTGCATCACGTCCTCTTGTAGAACCTTCCGGCGGTAAGTAACATGAAAATACTATGAAATCGGATCCCGTAGCCTTGTTGGTAAACGATACTGCGATTATTCCGTCGTAAACTCGATCCACAATAGCAACGTCATATTCATTTACAACACTCTGCTTCACTAATAGTCCCACTCCGCCAGACGCTTTTGGGGCGTTCCGGTGGATTTCTGTTCTGTTGAAACCGAACCAAGAATATCCATCAACATTCAGCACATTTCTGTCTGATAAATGTGTCTCACAGACAGAGATGATGTCAGCATCAAAATAGTTTAATAGTGCAATACGTAGGTTTTCATTGTCTTTTGTCCACCCACAAACGTTAATATGTACAATATGGATGGGTGATCCAATGGGACGGGGTGTGTCCTATACACTGTCACGTGCGGCGGCGGGCTGCTGCTCGGGGCGCGGGCGGATGCGGCCGTTGGCATCAACACGATAACCAGCTCCCCGTGGAAGCTGACGAAGGATGGTCCTGGCGTTGAGCTCTATGAGCCTTTCTGCGTGAGATTTGCTGCTTTTAATGAACACATCCTGATAATTCTCCATGTCTTTTAGCTTCATTTTGTGTCTAAGAACGAGAACCTTTTCTGGTGTCGAGCCAAAGCTGATTTTCAGTGGTCCTGGTTTTCCTCGTAGCTTGCTGGGCAATCGAATGGTTCCCGTCACCGTAACGCGGGAATAAACGTTTCCCCAAGAGCGCGTATCAGACTATTGGCCTTTTCAAACAGGTCCTCGTCGTCCTGCTTTGGTATCCCAGTGGCGATGATGCAGTAGTCAGGATCATTCAAATGATCGACCTCGCGAGGTTCTGCAGGTGTGGGCGTGCCGTCTTCAACCGCACGCAAACGCACTTGAATATCTTTCATGGAATCCATGAGACCATCGACGCGACTAGTCTCTTTGCCAATGTCTAACGATATTTCGTTTTTCAACGATTTGAGCTTGGTGTCAATGTTCTTCATCATTTCACTCTTCAAATTGTCTATTTTACTCTCAAGAGTGCGTTTCGTGCCCTCCTGTGTAACCTTCATATCACCCACTATGGACAACACTTGGTCAATCTTGACACTAAGGTCTGAGTACCCTTCTTTACTACTTCCGGACGCCATGTCTTGTACGCCCAGTGTGACGTTGCCGTCACCACAAGTCTGTTGTTCGCTATACAGGACACTATTGGCCTCGTTAATCACGTCGCTTACACTGAGGTTAAAGTCTCTTTCACTATCGTCTAGACTTCCACACCGACCCTGCTTAAGCGTTAATCCCTCATCGCTCGAATTACTTGAGAACTTTTCTTTGCGCTTACTGGGTTTCTTCGCCTTTGAAGACATATGTAGGTAAATTAGTAACGGTAATCAATGATCCATTGATATGTCCGTTATAATGATCCCGAACACTTGAACACACATCAGAGTTATTCATGCGTGACGAATTTTTTGTCAATATAGGTGGGAAATTCGAATTTTTCTCAAGATCTCCCCCCACCCACAATACAGTACATGTATGATCAAATCACAGATTTAGTGAAATTGTTCGAGTTCGAGTTTCAAACACATACCGATATAAGTCCAATATATCCGTATCACAAAACACTAAAAATCCTTGCACTGCACTGTCTATTTAATCCAGAAATATTGAATTATATTCCGATCACAATAACATTGCACTTTACATACCGGAAACGGAAATCCAATCTATATATACCTTTTAATTATCACAGGGTCAATATCCGTTGAACAATTGTTGATTTGCATGAACGAAAAATGAACAAGAAGGGCATTAAGGTTGCGAATCATTTTCATTACAGGTGACGAAATTAGCAGTGACAGATTAAATGTATCCCTTTGAAATAATTAAAGAAAAACATGCTGATCATACTTTCTTTCGAATGGTAAATTACTGGAATACCCAATATAACACATATTCACATACACTTACTAACATTTAAATGAATAGGCATTTATAATAGTTTGCATTCATGTCTAGTGTTTTCTGCCTTGTTTATTGAACAGTATAATATGACACTTTGTAGGGGTATGCTCAGGACTTACTTTAAGAACGCTGTTATAGAAAAGACTACACACCAACCTACCACAGAGGTGTCTGCTGATGTGGACAATCAGCAACGAGTTGAATATGTTAACACAGCCAGTGATGACATGCACAGAAATACTGGAGACACAAGGGACGCTCAAACTTATGAGAAACTAAACATGACTTCGAGTTCAGACAACTATCTTTCACTCCAAAAGATTGGTGCAGATGGCCACTATTATCAAAACACATGAATGTAAAAACATATGCATTTCAAGAATATTTGTTTCTGTTGTTCCATTTATTAGCTAATTTCAGTCATAATATGTATATATACATGTATAGCATGTAACAATAAATATAGTTTCATAATTCAACCTAATATATATAGTATGCATATATTTATTTTAAATTCATCTTTATTTTGTTCAAACTTGGCTCAATATATGCACATATTACAACATTGTTTCTGTAGTTTTTATTGCATTTTCAACAAATTCTAAGAGTATTAAATTTGTTTAAGTTCGGTATACGATGGAAATAAGTTTTACCGAGAAATTACAGAAGACACGAGTGGCAAATAAGGTTTTTGACGATCTCGGCTGAAGTACATTCAGATCTTTAATATGCTTTAAAGTATAAGTCTTTAATTATTCTCAAATAAAACTTTTGAACGTATGATAAGACACATACTGAACATTTCTTTCACAATGACGCGTTAGAACTATTTGTAATCAATATGATACGAAAAGAGTGGATATGTATTGCTCATTCTAAACGCAAGATTCAAATTACGTCTTTCCGCGATATATATATATATATACATGATTTATACTATATAACACTCAAAACGCTAAGCTTAACACTAACTTTCATACCAAGGCTTATTGTTATTACTGATACTACAAAGGGCTTATTTTTTATAGATATGCTTTAGATAGTTATAACTTTCGTTCTGACTTCTTTCGTGTTTGTGTTTAAATTAGTACATATCTTTAAAAACCATGACACAACTAATAAAGATTCTGATGGTGTGCAGAATAGTTTGGTAAACTCTGGTTAAACATAGAACAATAAGTCTGCAAAGTGCAGACAATATAATGTATAAGAGACATTGTAACCATGTGCAGTTCTATTCAAAACAGAGGAATCGCTGATTGCTAAGTCACTCTCCGATTGTTTTACTGAAAAAACACTTTTTCTGCCAGAGTTTTGGCCGCTTGTATGGTGGAATTGTATCTCTAAAACGGATTTTGGCAAATTGGTTAGATTATCGACAGTATCTTTATATGTTTATACAAGATTCTAGAAACTAGATGCTCTTAAGATGGTTTGCAAATAACTCCATAATATCAGAAATGTTTCCAAAAATTGACGTTCATCCATTCAAACGTAATGATGTATAATGCTAGAAATTATTCAACAGAACACCTAATAACATTTTCACATGCTTCTAGCTAGCATCGTTACTGTTTGAAACATACGGTATTAACTAATTAATGAATTATGATTTATAAATATAATTTACTTAATCAACTTCTCCCACTTAATACTCTTTACTTCACCGTTCAACAACAGCAAATATTTGTTTCAGCACTTTATCGAAAAAATAATATAAGTGCATTTGAGCGTAGTGATGAGTAGTTCATAATATGCTGTTATTAACTTGTTGTGATGAATTGTCTTATTTCAAAAATGCGTTTTTTTCATTAATTATTTATTTTAACATGATTATAAATTTTTAGGTTATCATATGACCAGTGATAAAGTTACTGTAAACGTCTCAACAATCATGAAAACATTTTAAAAAATACTTAAGAATCCTTATGAGTACAGACCTAGCTATTTAATCTTGGAGTGACACAGGATAGCGCTCCTTGCTCAAAATAACGGCGCCTAACGGGAAAACAATTATTCACATTTTATTTGCAAACCATTCACGAGCTAAGGGTTTACATTGCGGACAGTGCTCAGTGGCCACACATTCTCTGAACCATGCATACAACATGTTACTAACATATTTCTTTGGCTAAAGCTTGAGCCATTAACAAGTTATATAGCTATGCCTCTCTAGTTATTTCATATTCCAATATTTCGACGTATCAAAGCGACCAAAATCCGGCAAAATGAAATATTTCTGACTTGTTGATGACGCCAAACAGAAAATAGGAAAATAGACTGTACAGTACATTAGTTTTTTCAGATGCATAAAGATATCGACTGGATCATAGTTGAGTCAAAGAAATGGCTGGTTACTTTTTATAGTTTGCTAGTAACTTCAAAATATGTATTTTAAATGGATATTACACATCTTAATTTACTTTCACTTTCTATTTGGTTTTAATATCAATCAGTGACATATATTGATTTTGTTATAAACAACATTTCAGCGAAGTTAAATAAGCAATAATAAATACTGCAGAAAAGAGAAAATTAATTGCTTATACGACAAAGTAATAGTTTACATTTGGTCTTTCAAAGTCGACGGTTTTGCTCGACATGTTACTGAAAATATCAAGCAGCGCAACTCTTGCCTTACTATACGTTTTGTCAGAAGTCGTTGTTGTTCGCTGTTTATCGTTGTATGAAAACATATCAGTCATACACATTCCTATTGTGCTAGGTTATCTGATGTATTCAATTTAAAGCGTAAGTTATACTTCACATGATAGCCGTGTTTGTTTGTTTAAGAATGATTCATCCAGAAGGGAAATTTTCTATTTGCTTCAGATTCACTACTGGTAGGCTCACAAATTGAGGTTTATATTTCGTTCATATAAAGTTATCCATGGCTATACAACATACGCACTGTATACGTCCATTATGCGAGCACCATTAGATATGAACTCGTCTGTATAGTTTATTTCAAATCAGAGTGTACCAGCAAATTGATCAGATAAGGAATAGCAACTTATTTTATGAGACAAAATGGGAAGTCATTTCTGATATCATTAGTAGATTAAGTTTGAATTGTAGTGGCTCATCTCGCCAGTGTGAATTTGTCACCAGGAGGAATGCATGCAGTAACAATTATTTGCCGAAGCTTAGCATCAGTATCCGATCGATGAGTAATTACGTACCCGATTCTTTTAATAGTCTTGCTCATTCTTTATCGTTTCAAGTTGATGAGGCGTATTATTGTATTTGTGTAATTGTTGATACTTGTTTGAACAGGTGTGAGGTGTAAACTCATTTAAATCTCGAGTGAAATCGGTTTCCGGCTATACCAAAATAAAATACAAATACATTTACCGCTCTTTTGGCTATTGGGTTATTTTGTGTTGTTCTATCTAATTAAGACATCACTGCAAAACAATAAACTACGTCATACGGTCAATATATAATTACGAGACTGGTAATTACATAGCAAAGTTTCGACCAAAATACGTAAATAAACAGAATGTATTATGTAACGCTAAATTAAAAAAGAGTTAAAAAATGGTTTCCTCGCTTTCAAAACTTTTTATAAACAGTAATTTTATAGCATCTGAACTTGAGAATGGAATAAATATTTCGAAATTATAAGAAAACAAAACAATGTCAACTTTTGAAAACAGTTGATAGCAAGAACGTATAAACGCATGATTTTAACAATAATTTTAATTAAAATTCTGACAAACTAATTGTATTATTTTAACTTATCAAACTCATAATATCTGTATTGATATGTTTTGCCTTTAACGAGGATGTTATTTTTCCTTCTCTGATTGTACAATGAACAGTAATTTGAATGTCATTGCAGGAAATAAATAGCGTAAAAATATTTAAATATGCATTTTGTTGCATTAATGGAGGAGTATTTCTTCTCATTTATCAGTGGTTTAGTAATTCAAACTCCATTTAGTTTCATGTACGTTTGACAAAATATTCAAATCTGAAACATTCCCTTCAATGAGGGTCAAAGTTTCATGTTCATACCATTGTATATATGCATACAAGCATACACAAAGGCTAGCATTAAAATTGTTACCGAAGATAACATAAGGACGTATATTTAGAGATCAGGTAAGGCATACGGAAGTTTAAATAGGCCAGGGATATTTGATATTATCTAAAGTCGCTATAACAGGTTTTCAACATCCTGAATGCATTTATAGTTGAAACGAAGAATGATTGAAACACAAAATGAATCAAATTAATTGTGTGATTGTAACCATTCTATATTGTTTCGGAGTAACTGTGAAAGGTACTGTCCGATTTCATTATAACAACCGTTTAACTGGATTATCCGTACGTTTATATAGACATACATGTTAAGCATAGGCTTCCAAATAAGCTTGAATAATTGGAAAAAAAATATTCGTAAAAAAGGAAGTTAATCAGATGTATGCCGGCACTAAAAAAAACTCGCGGCTATATATAATATACAACGATAAAAATATATAGATAATTATTGTTTGTTTCAGTAAACGATCGAAATATATCTACCGAGTGAGCACTAAATGTCATATTTCACGGGTGGCCAAACATTTTTTTTATTTTCTCAATTAAATAACCACTCGTGGTTAATCTACTTTTGGTGTTCACAATGGGAAGTATATTTTAAATGACAATATTACACATGCTGCAATAAATAGTATTTAGGAAGTGTTTTGTTGCAAATGTTTTTTAACTAACAAAAGAACAGCATTGAACAAACCATGTATTAAAATATACACAAAAGGCTATGTCGATTTTACAAAGATTAAGGAAGGATTTATTTCTGCCTCCACCACCATAGTTGTTCAAATTATACATATGCGAGTGACATATAATTTCAATAAGTTTGAGTGCGTACGAACTGTCATGTAGCTTATTTGTTTTAGGAGAATAAATTCATTAATTTCGAATCAAAATCATCATAATCATCATTATCACCATCATCATTATCATCATCATCATCATCATCATCATCATCATCATCATCATCATCATGAACCTACCCTAACCGGAAACAGTATATCAAATAACGTCACAATCACGCTGGAAAAGATCAAGCACTTCAAACCACGTTTATACGTAAAATTGAATCACTAATGACAACAATACATTTAAAAAATAAGGTAATATCACTTTCTAAAATGACATATTGCAAACAATAACAAGATAAACATCGGAAAATTATTGCATGTGCCGAAAGGCAGTTCATTAAAGGAACGGAAGTTGAGGTGAAAATACCTATGTTTTAAATTTATAGTACAAATAATCTAGACAGGTTGTGGTCATAGATTGGGAGGACGAGTTTGATTCTTATCTTCAAGTAAGTTTTATATGTAAGGCTTACAATATACAGCAATAGTTCGGAAGGCAGTTAATTGATAGGATACGAAAAACATTACTTATACAGGTTCGTGTAATTGTGGGCTACTTTAATGAACTACAATATTAAGCTATGTACACTGTACATGCCAAGAATGACATGATAGCACGAGAAGTGTAATATATGCAAGAATTAACGATATTAATTTGAAAAACTACACAAACAAGGTCAGTAGCCAGAGTTTAAACATAAACACCGTTTAATGACACAGGGTTAACGCTAAAGACATACAATACAAAAAAAACCCAAACAAGAAACATGGAACAACAGTACATCGCTCCACAAACTACAGAGTGCACATATACTATACAATAAACCATGTATAATGTGTCAAGTTATTAGTTCACAACAACACAACAAAACATCATTGAGAGGATACCAAAAACACACCTTGTAAGGGTATTATGTACTGCATCATCGAGGCACGTGTAAAGTGTACAGGTTTATAACTACAGATGATGCAATAACACTAGGAATGTGATATACTGCATTATCCAGGCATGTGTACAGTGTACAGTGTACAGGTTTAGAACGGCATTTGTGATAGCACGATAAATGTAATATATGCGAGTATTACCGAGCCTACATGTAAACGTTCGCAACCACCCTTATAATTCTGAATGTAAAGATTAATTTGAAGTTGTTCCGTGCTCTGATGAGGCTGATATTGCTTTATTTCAGTATTAATTGATATCTGTCGAGACAAGTGTGAGGTTATGGCCATGTTAACTAGTTGAAGCCCCAAGTAGACTCGGGTGCATGTGCACTCGTGTTTCACTGACCGTTCCAAGGCGGTAATCCAATTATTTAACTAGTTTGATGAGTGTATGGTCTGTTTGTGGTTTCGTTTCGTTGTCATATGGGATCCTTGCCTTGTGCCCTTTAAAAGGGTTTACTTTTTGTACACTGGCTTGTCCCAGTAGTTTTCATTGTATGCACAATGTTTGGTTATATCTCTCACAGATCATGTTAAGCTATGGTTGAAATTTATCTTATATGATATACTGTTTTCTTATATATGTTGATCGATAGGGCAATAGTGTGTTATGACACGTTATTTTTTAATAAATGTTCTAAAATAAATAACAAATATCTCAATTCTATACAATTTCAGCATTTGTTTTTTTAATTTTCAGGTCTGGGAGTTTTCGTTTCACACAATGAAACGAAATGGGACGAGTCTACATGTAATTTGGCGAAACCAGATATAATTTGCAGTGGTGATGGTTCTTGCGTTATTGAAAATGGTTTAGAATTTCTTAACAATATTAAAGTTCCAGACAATGGTATATGGATCGGATTTACCAAGGCATGGATAAGTTATGCTTATGTTGGTAAGTAAATAAATTTAAATGTATAAATAAGTATGTATTAAGTAGAACAATAAAATTGAAGTGCTGTGGGTTATATATTTTGCGTTGAAGTATTTTCAAATTATTTTTCTTAAACATTTCGCAATAAAAACAAATAATAATAATTAATTCCATAATTGAAATTAACATTTAAGATAATTCAACCACAATGATTTTAAATATATACCAGGTGCTGCAAAATCAACAGCAATTATCTTTAAAGTATAGTACTGAAAAGTCTTAATAAAGTAGGTCCAAACTGTCTAAGGAGTAGGGCCGAAGTATTAAGGGACCGAAATGTCCGATGTGTTAATAAGAGCCGTATTGTCGTGCGTCCCGAATGGCGATGTACTTTTTATTTACCAATAACAAGTTTGTTGGTGTATCAAAATATTTTAATTATTTTGATTTCAGTATATGAAACCCGGCCGGTTTTATTCTCGTTTTACTAAAATTAGGACAAGGAAGCTCTATATTTAAAGCTTTCATGAAATGTACTGTTTTCCACGGGTGTTTGTGATGTTTCTTTATCTAACATTTCATAAAGCAAACATTTTTGTTTTGAAGGATGTAACCAAGTGAATGTTGGAGTCGAATATTCTGTTTCAACTCTTGGGGAATGTAGACGTACAACAGGTTGCCAAACGTTCGGAATCAGAAATTCAACAGAGGTGAGTAATACACTGACAACTTAGCATAGCACAACGTTCTAAATAGATATATATCGGATAGGATGTATCCAATAATTAAGATGTAACACAGTTATACTCATACAATATTCACTTCGTAAACATTTATCCTTTCAACAAATGCATTACCTAACATTAACTAACATATTCCCATTGTGTACGAGGCCTCTAGCCATTGCCATAAATGACGCGGCATAGTGAATTTGAAGTATGATACGTAAAACACTATGCTTAATAGTGAAAATTAAACATGCAAACATTTATACAAATATAGTATTTTCATAGTACACGACTATTGTTTTAATGAATGAAAGTCTTTAAAAAAAGTGACAACATATGTCGAGGAATTTATTTCACTTCATAAAAACCTTCACTTGCATATTGTTTAACACTTGTAAAAATGTTTTGACTAAACAAAACTACTCATCTACCATTCGGATTGTTTGTTACTTTCAGTTCATGTATTGATAAACTGCATACATATAGCACAATCTGATATTTGCATGGCTACACACAGAGTGTAATTTAGAGTCTTGCACCAGAATGCAAAGACAATATAACATACAGTGATAATTGCTGCAGCCTAACGCAACAAGGCCCAGTGAACAAGCCAAACAAGCACCAAACAATTCAAACAAGACTGTTAGAAAACAAACATAACAACGCTTTCAAAACGGTGCAGGACTAGAATTTCATTTTTTGTAGAAGCTTTCTTTCTTGAAATGAATAATTGTTTCAATTATATCCATCTGTTTAAAAAAACTATTTTATATTTAGAAGATGAGTTTCACTTTCATATGTCGATGGTATGGCAATTTAAGGTCAGACTATCTCAATAATTACAATAGTATTTGAAAACATTTCCACAATGTTTTGTTGCCTGATATGGTAAAAATACATGTTCAGTATGTTGATAAATGGCGGTAAATAGCGAGATACTTTTGTTAGCTAAATACAAGTGAATTCAATTTTAATTTAGTCGAACATCTTACAATTAAGCTGACGTTGAATGGAACCCGAATAACTCTTAAATTTCGGATCTTCGATAAGACAATGAAACTACAGGATTCAGCCCATTAGTAAAACAATCAAATATATGCCCCGTGTTTCTCTTTTAATATATTTTTTTTCTTCATTTCGTTAAGAAATCTCTTATTATTTTTTTTTCCACTTTCAAATTGATAACAAATAAAGTAGTAACTGATTTAATGTAATCCAAACACTAGGTGTCGGTAAGAACTCTGACCGACTTTTTTCACAATCTGTTGCTTATTGTCTATGAAAAGTATTGCCCAACCATCCAAAACATCCATAGAACCAACTAAGACAAACGATTAGTGGATACACTGTGTAATAATGTAATGCTAAAAGAAACTACACGAGAGACCTACAACATTTAAGATAACAAAAATATACCTTAAATACTTTTAAAAAGTTTTCTTATAAAGATAAATATTTAGATTACCATGTTGGTATTTTTTTGGAAATTTATAAGGAACTATTTCAGGGATTAAGATGTAAGTGTGCCAGTAATAGCCAGGTTTTTTCGGGAACATGTAGAAGAAAATGCGAAGAAGCGGATCAATATCCTTGTGGTGACACTACCGACACAACAATGTTCTCAATTTATACGGTGGAAAATGGTACTAGTAACGTTTGTTAATTATTCTTAGGCTAAAGTGAAAGTTACAAAGAAACTTCTCTTTTTTATAAATGTTTCCAATGCGTATGTCAACATTGCAGAATATGTTTGGGAAATGCTAATGTCCGAACGACAAAGTGTATCGTTTTGCCGATTCAAGGGATACCCAGAAGATTTTAAAGATTTATCAGTGACATATAACATGATATTTCGTTTCACATTGAATGCACATGATCGTGTACAACCGTTTATCTAAGGAAGATTTGAGTATACGTTTGAAATTTACGCAAACAGTTATCTGATCTTGATTTCACTGTCTTCCACAAAAAAATGTGTGTATACCAAGTGATAAATTACGTCATATATGCTACATCGGAAGGCAACATTTTGCTTAAAATGAAGAGTTAAACAGAATTAACTCTGATTTTACTACACCATTTTAGATGAAATTAAAGGGAAGTATTTGTCGCTTAAGGAGCCCTGTCATCGTTTTATTAACGGAGTTTGATAAGGTTATTAGTTTCATCAAACCCTTCGACAAACCTGTGTCCAAAACAAGATTTTGTCATTGCTCCGTTTTGGCATCCTTTACGGCCGTTTTGGGCAAAGTTTTGTCGAAGTGTTTATGCAACTAAACTCAAACTCTTGTAAAATAACGACGGTGGGGCTTCATAAATGGCGTCAAGTGTGCTATGTTTCATTTAAAATGGTGATGAAATAGTGAAGTTTACTTTTTTAAAGTTTTCATTCGAAGCAATATGTTGCTCGCCGACGTAGCATTTATGACGCAATTTATAACGTGGTATACACACACTGACAAAGTGAGAAATACATTGGCGTACAAAATGTGCCTGATACATCAACTGTTATCTTCAGTTCCTCCTAACAACCATTCACAGGACAATGAAGCAAACTGTCTAGTGTTTTATTATGCATATGGCGGACAGGGACATGATTTTTATTGGAAGTCATGCAATTTATTCTCCACTCCAACGCTATTATGCAGCGGCACAAACTTTTCAGGTAGCTAGTTTTACTTTTTAAACAATGCAAAATTGATAGATATATATTACAGGCTCTCGGAAAAGCTTTTTAGATATTGGTACCTAATCTGATTAGATTTATAAATCTGTATTTTTGAATACTCAATGCGGATACGAAAGTAGCACATTTTATTTTTTTCGATTTTCGGTGCACGAGAAACTCGCAATTTGACCCCACAACAATGTGTCAACTCTACGGCTAAAAGCCAACAAAACTAATTTTATAGCGCTGTTGGGCTTCTTTTGTGTGTGTTTGCATGTCTTGTTTTCGCCCACAAACACTGTCAACATGAGCTGAAGAAATTCGCTACTGTGTTTTTTGCCTTAAAGATTGAATAGTTCACTAAATCTTATCGCTCAACAACTAAAGCAGCATTCAAGATTAACAAAAATTACACCAAGAACACTTTATTTACAATAACGTATTTTGCTAACAAAATTTAGCCGTATTAAGAATGTATAGCATTGTAATGGAATATATGTTATATAAAAGAGCCTTATGGAGGTCGTATACATGTCGTTTCATGCAGTTAATGCAATTTTCCGGGACTAGGTAGCGGGTGTGAGTTTGTGTATTTATTTCTTACAATAATATAAAAATACTGTCTAAAATGTTAAGTTAATTATTATTCAAATGTTTCTACGGCGAACACATCTAATCCCCGACAAAACTTTTAAAGCCTGTATGTTTCAGAAGCACGGGGGAGGAGACGCGCTAAGAGTTCAGTCATTCGATCGTCAAATTTTGTAACCGTCCATATGTGCGATATTACTGTTACCTTTCTACAATTTGACAGAGAAGTCCAAATCAAACATTTATAAGTCTTACATGTACATAATTCTTATTCAGATGCACTTTTATGTTATAGATCAAAACCAAATGGCGCAACGATATCATGATAGTAATCAAAGATGGGCTTTGGCTGTTGACCACTGCTTTGTTAGAGAACGATTCCCAGTGACGATACGAAGTATTAAAAATGCGAAGTTCACAATTCAGAACACAAATGACTACTGGACAGGCATAATTAAAAAAGAATCAATTATATCTTCGAACTACAAAGCAGGTATGAACATTTAACTAACTACCAATGTTATCTTTATCGTATATCGACATGCTGTTTATATGAATATGCTTTTTGTTGCTAAATATTGTTTTAATATTTATGCACAAAGCTACAGAAACATGCTCAGTAGCAAAAGGTTTAAACAAAAACCCGGTTTAGTGGCAATGGGCAAACGCCAAAGACATAGAACACAAAATTACAAACAAGAAACATAGAACATCACATTACGCTAAGCTTTACCTCCCCTATTTTAGTGCATAATTTTAGGACTATTGAAAATTAAATTCAAGTTGGACAAAAATCAATTCAAACAGTTCTTGTTCGGTTTATGTTGGTCTTAATAATATTTCTAACATTGCATTAAAAGAATGGAGACATAATATCTGGTACATTTAAATATTTTTATAAGAGGTATTTGTTCAAAATTGAGAAATTTCATGATAGTTTAAATCATCTTTCGGGTTGCAATTCATGATAATTACCTTACAGATTATAGCATCAATCCACCTGTGACGTATGCATATGTAGAGCAGATAAACCAGACCTTCAAAGTCAGATTTTCTAATAAAGTTGAATCGAAAAAAAGTTTGTGTGCAGGAGGTAAAGGTAAGTTAAGCATGAATAACATCTGCAAATACGAAACATTGGGTTGTTGGGGCTAAGCTTTCGTAAACGAGTTTAAATTCCCAGTGTGTTCTATATTTTCACCGACCGTTTAACGTACTTTATCCCACTATTTACAAATGCCGATAGTTTGACAGTTGTATAAAATCTGTTTTCTTGAAGCGTTGTTATCTTGTGTTGTGTCGGCCATACTTTTTGCCTTTAACTGTTCTTTTCCTACCAGTTCCAATTGTTATGCTATAAAAATAAATGTTTTGCTAACTTCGAAATTGCAGAGAGTATAATTAAATGTTGCAATAAATATACTGTCGTAAATGCAATACATATTTATACATATATAAGGCTAAATTTACAAGCAAAAACAAATATGTATAAATATTATCTCGTAGATATGTACTGTCACTGTAAACAATGTTTACAAAGATACCAACCATATAGATTTCATCGGATATACCATATCAAGTTCATGTCTTGTTTATATTGTTCAGTACAAATTCATAATCCTGTCGTTTCGTATGCGTAAAAACAGGTATTTATGTGAATTGTGTCCTTGAACAGTTGACTACAACTGTTAACACAGAAGGGAGCCAATTCTTCAAATTTTTGTTAAAGCAAACAGCTTGATTTATTCTCGGGATTTGATTCAATATAGTCACACAATTTACATATCATGTCAATACCATAGTTCACCTTTATTCTTCGGACCAATTGCTTTTTAGAGCTCATTAAAATACGGTAAGATATGAATTCTAGAGTTCTAAGTAGACATTTGAGCATAGACTCAACCAACGTCGACAATACCGTCAGCGCCTATTTACGGACAGTGACTGTTGGTTAAATACAAAACCAGTTCATTGCCATTTCAAATATTGGGTCAGCATGTGGTAATATATGTATTTATTTTGTTTAATATAACTACTTGACGCCAAGGTGTCCCATTCCGTTGAATTGCATCCATTCCATTATTAAGATACCTTAAGGATACGCTCATGTGAAATGACAGTAAAATGTGTATTAAAAACAAATTATTATCCTATTAAACAACATTTTACATAATATTTTCGTACGTTCGACACTATATGTTGTCATTGAAAGTTTATTGATTGTGTAAAAGTATGCTCGAATTTTGATAGACCAGACACTTGATATTTCAACATTCGGTTGGCAATACAAAAATATGCACTTAAAGGGGCTCGCTAATATCTTTTATAAAATGCACGTCTTTAAATGACGAAATAAAGTGAGGCTAATCATTTGGAGTGATAAAACTAAGATACTGACGGCTTGAAATAAATGTTGATATGCTCAAATGTTGTCTTTGACGCCAACGATTTTGGATAGCGTTATTAATGCTTTTCAACAAAAGGTAAAGTTATCTATACTTTTCAGTATGAGTTATTGTAGCTTTGTGGTGTTCTTGTCAGTTTTCTATTGTTTCCTTGACTGTACAGCCGTGGGTTTGGTCCCAATAAAAAAGAACATCTTTTATACTTTAAGTGTATTTTAAGGTATGCACTTTCGGTATCTGGAAGTTAAACAGTTAATTTAAAAATACATTAAGTGTTTTCAGATGCATTGCCAGTAAAAATGGTGCCAAAACATAAACGAGTCCCTTTAAGGTCACTATTTTAAATAATACATATTTAATTTATTTGACACTTTGTCGAGGATTGATCATTGGTAGACGTTGTCTTTGAACGTTCAATACTGGTACATACCAGAAACACTATCAAATACATTGTCAATACACAACCTTTTTCATTTAACAAAACTGTTGAATAGCAACAAACACTAGAAACTACAGGACCAATCCCGGAAGCCTGACCGAGTGTAGTCCATTTTTATGTGGTTCAACAATACGTATGTGAAAATTACAGAAACAAGCTCAATATGTAAGCAGGCAAGACTTGTCTAGCTTACTGACATACACACTTGAAAGGTTGAATACAAATGTGTATAATAGGTGTGTGTCAGATTTTTTTTAAATCATATGCGTGATTTCGAAAAATAGTATAATAAGACTTAGCAGATTAATAGGAATCAATGTCATTTCTAAAGCAAAACATGCATGTCAGAATTTTTAGTACCGGATATTTTTAAACCAAATATCTACACGATCGATTTCATTCCAATCATCACAATAACGCATACTTAAATATTATCCTGTACGAATCAGAGCATGAAATCAATATTGTAGCGTAATTGGACATATAATGAGGCGTTGTCCTTTGTTATATGTTTATGACGTCATTTCCTGTTTCAACACATGAGGTACCTAACGGCTTAAAAAGTTAGATTCAAAATTAAAGGAAAATAAATGTGACATTTCGCTCTTAAGATTAAAATGCAAACAGATCTCCTTTAATCAAATAAATACGTAACATAAAAACAAAATGAGGAATAACTGTATGATTTGCTAGGACATTACCAATTTAGAAAACAAGACATAGATCAAAGGTGTTTAAAAGTAGTTAAACATTCTCTGACCAAGAGAGATAGATAAATACTTATGTGAAAAAACTATAGAAACAAGCTCAGTAGCCAAAAGTTTAAACATAAATCCCGTTTAATGACACAGGGTAAACGTCAAATACAGAACACAAAAAATCATGCTATATTAAATGCGTGAAATAATCGTAATATGTAACAGGAAAGAAGGTTCTGCATGCAACCTTATTATAATTATAAAATTATTTTGTAGTAATGGAACAATGTAAGATACATATTTAACATATGGATAAGAGGCATAACGATTCAGGCCATGCTTGTACTCAGCATGTGAGTCAAACTTAATACAGTTTGTATTTTGTTTGCTAAAATCAAACTCAATAACGACGCTAGAGACACAGCCAACGTATTCGGAACCAAACACAACGCCAATCAAAAGTACAAAGGTTAAATTAGAAACTTGCATTTACTATATGTTGTTTGGTTCCACTGCATATAATGTATCTGATCTCGCCATACATAATATACATATACCTTTCATGTACGTATATATCAAGTTTATGTTTTGTTTGGATAATAGTCAGATCGCACATCGGAAACACCTACGATAACGACACCGACTGACTATGATTCAAATCCATATTAAACTAGAGTACGGTTGTACGTTAATATCCCAGAGTATTTTAAAAAATGATATGTTCAATAAACAAAACGCACGTTTCTCGTTTAAATATGTTTTATTTTCAATTTAAATGGGTTTTTTTGCGTATCGAAAAGAAGTCATGCACCAGTCAATTGTAACCACGCAATCCCCCAGGTCCAGGGAATAGAGGGGACTTTGATTTTCGGTCCAGTCAAGCCCGGGTAAAATCCACGCCGTGCGGGGACGAACTGCTGGTAAAATCCCCGCTAAAAGCCCCGCATCCCAGGGACCCTAGGTAAGGCCCATTCACCGCTATTTTGGGCTCGAAGACATATCCACACCAGGCACTGCGAGCACACATGGAAGGTAATAACACGGCCCATTTTCCCGGCTTTTCCCGGTATGCCCCCGGACGTGGTGGGGGGGGGGGCAGTGGTTTAAATTGACTGGTGCATAATCCGAACATTTAATTATCATGTTAATACCGATGTGGGTTGCATTGGCTTATTAAGCATCAAAGCGTCGTATTTTCAGTTGTTGTATTTTTGCTACAATGTATGAGCTTTTTTGTAAAGTATTTGAAAAAGTTGATGTAGTCGAAGCAAAGTATAACATCGGAAATAACATTGACAAGCAATATTTGCAATACAGATGTTATCCGGGTGTGGTTAATGGCATAAATGTCATATTTTATTTATACAACACATATCAGAAAATATATTTCGTACGTAGTAGTGAATATAGTTTTTTACCCTGATATACCACTCCAAGTCCAACATCCCGTGTAACGTCCACTATTTTATTGACAACAATCGGTAGTGTCAAAACATCGGTTATACCTCCAACATTGAATTTAACTACAATGACAGTATCGTATCCTGTACTGGAAGGCAAAGACCAAGATATATATAAAATGTTCAACCACATTATTTTGAACTCATATTATTTTAAAACAACATATCATTCTTAAACAAACCATTTGAAACGAGAAATCATCAATCCAGGCAGCAAGAAAGCTGGAGGGAATTATTTGAAACTATGCATCAAATCGAATAATACTATTTTACATTCCGAATAGATATTACTATGTATTGAGCAAGTTTTTGACTTAATTAGAACAAAAAAGTAACACAAATAAGCAATAAGCAAAAAAGTCATGTTGCATGCATTTCTTTTATAAACATTAAAAATTGAGTGTGAACGATTTGTTGTAAATACGTGTACCAATATAAACACCCTAATTCTTTACTTTACAGGATCAACAGTAGGTCTCGCCGCTGGTCTGTCCATTTCTGTTGCATTGCTTTTCGTTGCCATGATTATTGTGCTGCTGTTCCTGAGAAAGAGGTCAGTTGATTTGTATTTGTTTTTTAAAAAAATAAATATCCAAATGCATTAATACTCGAGAACTTAAAACGGTATTTAAAAAACAACAACTAATGTTAGAAGGTTAAAATTTCTATACAAGACAAATAAAAGTTCAAGTGACATGTTCTTACCGTGTTGCTTATAAGCTAAATAAAGTATACAATTTCCACATATATTGTAATTTTATAAATTATGCACTAAAAAGTCGAAGAAACGTTCAGTTTTTATTAGTTATGGCACGGTTGTTGTGGAATGAAAAAAATCTAAACAATGACGCAATGCTATTGAATGTTGAACTTGATTTCATAGTTCAAAGTGTATATGTCGAATGACTATGATATAGAGAAATGAATTTTGCTCGTTTGCTTAAAAACGAGATATTTTTGTAAATATACTTCATTTCGTTGCACGTGGCGGCGCTGTTGTCGTAAACTTTTGTCATAATAGTTGAAGTCGTCAGATTTAATGCAAAGGTCAATAAAATCGTATATATTAATGTTCCTGACTAATATGTTAACCCCTTAGATAAATGCGCCGTATGTTTGACTTCGCAGGGGACTTCTACCAAAGTTATGCAAACATAATGATGACAAAAACAGTAATACTGCAGACACTGCGACAGAAGTATCATTCGTATCAACATCGATATGTGAATCTACTACAAACACAATGCAGGACTTAACAGCCTCAAATCATTCTTACTTTGTGCTTGAGAAAACATTTGAAATAACAAACAAAGACGAGACCGATCATTATGCAGAACCAGATATATCCGATGCTGACCATCATGATTCGACGAAAACGTTGCAGAAAAATACTGATAACAACTACGACACAATCAATAGCGAAAAACCATCCGCTATGCCTGGATTGACTAAGCTCAATAACACTTACAACAAAGTAACTTTACATCAAACTGATGAGTACGATCATGTTCATCTTAATGGAAGGCAGACCAAGGACGACAGACATACTGAAAATGAATACGATCTATCGAGTAACGTTATCGATGGCAGACGAGATAAAGGTTATGATGATAACAGTGACACCTATAACCGTTGAAAACGCAAGATTCGAAGAGCTCTGGCATAGGTGAAGTTTATGGAATGCCAAATACAGACGGTGACAGTGGTTATGATACTTCCGTAGCACAAAAATATATAAAGAATACAGCTACAAAAGATCAGCAGCCTGAATATGCCGTGATTAAAAAGAAATGGTAGAATTATGTTCCAGTTAAAGGAAAGTAATGTATACGATCTAAGAATTTTACATTCAATTGATAAATTCCATATCTGATGGAAATAATATATGTTGCATGCATTAATTGTCATCATAACCGAGCCACATGTTTATTTTAAGGAGAGGACAGACCCAAATAGATATATTTTAAATTCCATTACTGTTAATGTACCAGGTATATCACTAACTGTTTGGAAATAAACTTAATAAACCGCGTTCACCAGTCAGTTAAACAAAGCATGATTGTAATGCCATTTTGAATAAAAAATATCACTAATATTACATCTCAACTTCGACTTCGGGTTACCAGTTTCAAATATTTAAAGAGTTTGTTTTTTCACCGATCTATTCTTTCGAGCGTTATTTAAAGCTATGACTGTTGTGAAACCAAACAATACAAACTGACCATGTATGGTTGGTTTGAGTTGTAATGTTGTCATAAAGGAATACGCTTAATTGCTGAAGGCGGCATTCCAAGCGAAATAATTATCTCATCCCAGCGAATAAGTAACCATTTATAAGGAATCTTGTCTAAATTGAATGCAGACACTCTATATGATTTCAATAGAAGGAAACACAATTGCAAAATTGGATTGCATGGTTAAGCATGAACTATGGCAATGCGATACAATATTGTCCGCAAATGTACTTAGCATTTTAAAGGTTCTGAAACATTAAATGCTACGACAAAACCAAAAAAATTACTGAAGTTGTTTTGAGTATATTGTGTATGTTTTATGTGAAAATATCTGTCATCGTTTTGTAAATTAACAAATAACAACCTTGTTGTAAACAATTGATTTGTTGCCAAATTGATTTGTTGCCAAAATAATACCTGAAAGTAATAACCAAATTTAGTGTCTAAATAATAGTTATATGACATGAAATAAAATCTTAATGATTAAGAATGGGTGGAGTGAGCGTAAAAGTGTAGAAGGATCGTATCATAATCATTAGCAAATATTCGATTTTTTAGCCACACATGTTAATTTTGATATTCGATGTGTAGAAGATATATACCATGCATGATTTAGAATGTATGAATCAAAACGAGTAAGAATAATTGTTAATTAATGGAGAGAAAAAGAACTAATGTAATTAGTGGTTTGTATTTGTATGTTGTATTATTGTTCGAAGGCAATTTCTTACAAAAGAAACTTAAACTTAAAAAATGAATCATGAAACATATCAAATGTCAACAACATGAACACATATTACAAAGCATAATTGATATTTTCGCAGACACTTTCAAGCATATATGTAAATCGCCTCTGGGCGGTCACATCACCGCCATTTGTCTGATTGTGTATATTCAGCAGCGCGCACGTTTCACATTCATGACGCATAAAGGAGCATAGACCCGTTATGTCATGTTTTGGAGATTGTTTTGCAGAAATGGTAACATTGATATATTGTATATGATTATACAACCATGTGTTATTCTTAAGTGGTGTAATATATATATTCATTTTATGTATCAATGCATTGGTAAAATGACAACCAGCAAAGTGTGAATTTAAAATTGTTGAATTTCAACACAGATCATCATCCTTATTGCTCTGATTGTTTCACATCATTATTTGGCTTTCCTTTTTTGATATTGATTATTTTAATCAATTCATTATAGTTTTATTTCAAAATGCATATTTCAATACCAACGGTCAGGAGAAAATTACAATAGTGAGAATGTAACCCACATTATATTGAGCTTGGCCAATCTTGTTTTACATCGATGTAATACTTATAGTGATCCATTAGATAACCAGTTTAAAATCATCGAAGATATCCCCTATTTCTTAAAACTACAAAAAACTGCAATTACATTTTTGTTAGAGACAATAACGTATTCAAGTTTATTCTTTATGTCTTTGTATATTCCATTTTTAACATTTGCAAAATGCACGAAGGAATCAAAGGCCTTATGGTAATCACCGTATATGATCTACAATCTACCATTTTGACCAAATCTTAGCATAAGGAATAAGTTTACAGATTATCAACACGAGAATATCCTGCAATAGTTTGCGACTCATCTATTTTAATTAGAATAAAATTTGACATTGTCTGTGAATTACCTATAGAATAAAATATTCACTCACACATGTGTTTTAACAACATTCTGTACATGCTAAAGACATTTTATATGGACAAAGTTAATCACTATCCATCTACTTTGATATCAACTGCTCATTATCTTTTCTTTTTACAACTATTCATACATTTACAATCGATCTCCATGTATATATGCATAAGACACAGTATGTCAAAGAGCAATGGCCATTTTTTACTCATATCATTGTGTATATTTGGTGAACTGTTTATTACGCAATAAAATATGTTCTATATTGTCCTACAGTGTTGCATTGTTCGAATCATTTAGTAAGTGGTAATATTATAATGCTTGAATATGTTTATGAAAAACATGTTTTTATTCAAAAAATAAGCCACGTTAAACCGCTGAGTGATTTTAAGCAGCATGGTTATGTATTGGTTTAATTTTCAGACTACCTGAAGATTTGCACATGTAATTTAATAAACGTAAGTTAACCTAGGATTCCGCAAAAACAAATTACGTTGGACCCCTTGGATTTTACTTACAAATGCCTTGAAATACGACAAACAAAATAATCTTTAAATAACAATTATATTTATTTAAGATGGTATTCATACTATAAGAACACTGTGCCAATACCATCAATGCTGTTAGCCTTTCTGGATTTGAATTGGCCTACATTTCTTTATTTAAAAAGGCGCATTAATTATTTAAATTTCATGTTAGCTTATCGAGCGACAGACTCTTGATAATCTTTCAAAGGTGTTGACTTGAAATATTCAATAAATGCATGGGCTAAATTGAGCACACCGGGTTAGCCCTGTTCTGGGTAAATTATTGTATACCAAATTTTTGGGCTTCCATTATTTTGTTTTAATACCTGATACCTACATTTTTTGCACTCAGTTTCTTTTTCTTCATACATTCTTTAGTAGGCACCGTATACATATATACATATGAAAGTCTTTCTTGTTTTTCCAATATCTATAAACTCGTCATAAATTTTGATTAAATCTTAAATTGAACGACCTAATGAATCGATCACATTATATTTTTTTGTCTCACTCATCTGCGTAGCGTTCATGCAATTTAAAAATATCTAATGAGTTTATATTACAAACGCGGTCTTCGTGTGTATTAGTATTGTAGGCAATTAATAATTGTAAGAGGAGTACCTTTAAACATTAACCGTTTAACGGTATCGATCGTAATTTTTGAGTGAATTACAAAACTCATTGAAAATACAACTTATTTGATTAATACACACATCTCGAATAACTACCGGCAGATAAACACCTGAGCATACTTAAAGTATAGTTTGGCTATGGAAATAGTACCTCGGTTTTGTCAGGCGTGCTACTAAAGTTGATTCGATTCAACAATGGTGTATTTTAAAGCTCGAAGTTATCAAATATGTTATTAATAGATTTCATAAATATGCTTAATTAATTAAGCAACGACAATAAGTTTTTAAATAAAAAATATTATTTTATTTTATCTTACACATTGGAATTGGATACGGTTACACAAAACTAAAACAATCAAGCTATTAGTAGTATAATTCTTAGCATTTGTAAGAACATTGTAAGTGAATCTAGGGTTTATAAAATAATGACGCGGTTCCTGAAAAACTAAACATTATTTGTTTTTATTAAAGTATGTTTTCATATCTCGGATTATAAATATGTACAAAAAACACTAAACCTAGACACATGCCTTCTGAAGCGCGCGATAAACTGACATCGTAAATGATTGCATTTTATTTACACATTTGCCTTTTTACTACATTCCTTCACATATATTTGTGTACCATCCATGCACATTAATACATACAAAAGCATGCATCTACTATAATATACACATGTGTATACCGTTGATCTCTAATTTGTATTCCACTAGCTATGTTCGTGTCGTCACCTGAGTGCAAGAACTCAATATCTGCTTCTATTTATATATGCAGTTATTGAGTTTTCCCACCAGCTATGTTCATGTATGAGTTCGCCAATTTCGCTTTCCTGACGTGAACAACACCTTGTACATACAGATCCCTCTCCGAACGAGAAGCGGCTTCCAACTTCGAAGAAAAATATAAATCTCATTTTAGACCGTATCTCCTTATCATATATAAAGGAATTTCGACAAACGCTTTTCTGTCTGAACACTTAATACGGATGCCTTCGTGGTCGATAGACATGTTAGCTTCCCCAACTATTCCGCATAATGTTATTAAAGGAGTATCGAGAACTTCACAGACTATGTCTCTAGCTGAAATGAATAAATCAAAATTCAGTTTAAAATATTTCTTCTGTTCTAATAATTGAGCGGGCACTTAAAGGTAAATATATAACTTTTCAGGCAATGCAGTATTTATGATTTAAACACGTTTGGGTCTTTACATTAATACAAACACATATTTGTACACTTGTAGGAATAATCAGATTAAATTATTAGTTTGTTGCCTGAAAAGAATGTTGATCATTATAGCATAACTAGTAAATATATAAAGCATTTTTATTCAGTGTTCATTCAAAATCAAAAATCATTACTTTGTGACAAAAACTAAGTTCTTATTTTTTTGTACGTGTCACCCTTGAAATCCAGGGTTAAGCACAAACATACTAAACTAATATTGTTTGCGTGGTCTATATTCCCTCGATCGTGTATTCAATATATACTTATTTACATTTTCAATAATTGTTGTATCTTTATATACAAGCGAGTAGTATGCACTTTGGCCAGACGTTAGATATTGACTAGAAACAGAATCCTTTTGCAATACGGTTTTGATTTAGTATCAATAATGTCAACTTTGGAAGGTTCCCGAATATAACAATCTAGTTCTTGCCCGATGTCGTAGACACTATCCGTTTTTTTGAGCCATAAATGTTGTTCGCTCTTGTCAAGAATAGTGTGGTCTTTGAGGATGCGGTCATGCATTTTCACACAGATGGTACAGAAACATTTTTCAAAGTGTTCACAGTAGCTCACTGTATCCGAGTTCATTCCATTTTCCCGGCAACTTGTACACGGGAAATCATAAATTATTCACTATCCATCGTGATGTACAAGTACATAGTCACGGTTTTATTAATTTCATTGCATTCGATACTTTTCAGTGTATGTTTATAGTTTTAAAGGCAGAGCTAAAGATACCATTTGGCAAGTAGATCGATGACACGAATATTCAAAATATTCAGTAACAATCTCGATTGTTAAACATTTTGATTTACAAACACTGGATTGAAAGACTGAGCAATTATGTTTTACCATTTTCCATTGATGTTTATTGATCGTTACTTCCAAAGCATTAAATAACCAATTAACCATTTCAATGAACCCTATGAATGCACTCAATACTATACAAATACGACTCAATCATTTAATAAGGCGTTCACGTCATAAATTACTACAAGCCAATGTAGCTTTCAATGAATAAATAACTCAATTAGCCCTCTCGATGACCCTTTCAATTAATTTAATACATGTAAAATACACCTCGTTCATATAAAGTCGTTCGTATATAACATGAAAAAAAATAAAATATTCAGGAAACGAATTCTAGCGTCTATTTTTGCTAATACAATGCTTTACATTTCCTGCACAATTTGTAGTATGTTTTGCCACAAATTTCCATCTTAAACAATTGTATCCATAGCCCATTTATTTAATCACTATCTAATGCATCTAAATATCAAGAAATGCACGTTTAGTTTTACTCAGCATGTAAAAATTACACCACCCTCTCAGATTGCTTTGAACGAACTGGTACAAGGTTCGTCCACCCACATGTAGTCAAAACTAGCCCAGAAAGCGGCACAGTTGGCCGCCCGTCCGTTGTTTGGCTGAGATGTGCCCCAATGAGTGAATGACACATTTACTCCATCCAGATACGTCCAGGTTCTTTCTTCCGCCTCGTCTGTCATGCCGATCCAATGACTTGGACCTGTGGTTTGAAAATCAGGATTCATTAACCAGTGTTGAGGGTTTCATCCGACTAAATTGTGCCGTCTTCACATACGACATTGAATGGATTGAAGTGAATGTTTATGTTTTTATATCAGTAAACAATTGTCTATCAGAGATGTAACACGCAAAGTGAGGCTTCTGCTGTTTAGGTAAGAACAGACTTAAATTCCGCTTTCAACATTTATCAACATTCGGTTCGTCAAAGAATGTCTTTAAATATCTATTTTGTTTCGACTTCTTCGATATTCGAAACAATAAACAGCTAGTAGCCTTAAAACTGAAAAAGCTGAAACGGTGACATCGCTTATAGAAACTATGGGTGCCATTGAACGAGGTTTAAATCTAAACTATCTTCTACTGGACTTGTTCTGTAGTCTTTTTATATAAATACTACTTACCGGGTAGATATTGCCAAAAACAAGGTCCCCTTTTCGCAAAATTTCCCCCATTAAACCACCGTAGACTCATTTTACCGTGTACCGCCCTGTATGTATACATTCGCAAACTTAACAACAATCGATTCTTACTGTTCGGTTTCTGCATCAACTCAGTCTTCATAAATAGGTTTTCGTCCGTCGTGTTAATGTGGACTAGGGTAGCATCGAGACCTTCACAGTATTCCTGTGACAAATAAATGCATTATTAGTAACTCGAAAGAAACAAAAATAAACCCTTTTTGTACACCTAACCAAAGTTCTAACGCATCCATTTTTATGTCGTTTTTTTTGTATTTCTTTTCTTAAACATTATGTAAATTCACATATATTGTATAACATAATGATTTATTTCAGAATCTGTCGCACAATTTGTCGATTTTTCATTACTTGCATATTTAAATATTTCGTAATATATATGTATATATATATATATGTTGAGTATGGTCATCTAAAAGCGTAAAAAAAAATTCGCCGAGTTAGTTACTGATACTTTTATGTTTGTTGTAAATGTGTCTTAAACGACGTTCACCAGCTAAAAAAAAACACCGGACAGAAAACTTTTTCGGGAGTCGACATTAAAAGAACACCGCGCAAAAAAACAGTTATTCGGACCTTGAGATCTAAAGAAAACAAAATCATGAATATACTTGTTTTCTGTCCTTTCAATGTGAACTGGGGAAGCGCTGCTAAATGAATAAATTAAGAATGAACAAATCCACCGTCGTTTCAGGAGCGCTAAATAACCGTTACAATTGAATCAGTTTCTAGTGTCTAGACATTCGGATCTCCTCGGCCATTTTTATCAAAAACAACCTCGGATGTATTGACAGTTTACAATGTCAGAAATCGTGTCTTTTTAAGTCCGCTGTAAGTAGATCGCGTAGTGATTTAATTAAGCGGTTAAAATTAATGACTTTTCCTTTGGGAATCTTTATAATGTTTGCAATAAAACTCTTTACTGGCAATTAATTTAACAAAACAAACTAAAACACTACATTTAACTCATAATATAATTTCAAAATTTTATGAACTTCTTTTACTAATGTACTGGCAAACATCCGAGGTTGTTTTCGAGAAAAATGGCCGAGGAGTTCTAAATGGTGTCTAGAACGACCAAACAACATCTTGTCTTCTGACGAGGGAAGAATCAACATGTTTAATTGATCTCTACAAGATTGAACATGATTGTTATCAAAATAATTTAGCAAAATACTATCAACAAGGTTTATATAATAATACCAGTGCGCTGTAGAATGTCATATCAGTGTCTCCAAACAGGTAGCAGGAGTCCTCAAACATCGTCCATCCAGGCTTACAACGCTTTACATCTGTCAACTCTGAAACAAGGATTATATGTAAGCCGCTATGTTTGTATGATCAGCGTCAAATTAATATTTTCCTAACAAAGCGTTTCGAAACAAAATCAACAAACACTAGCAACGCTCTGATATTTTGTATATATAGTTATATATATCAAATGAAGTAATAGACAGTGAAAAAGTAAGAATATTTAAATAAAGTTGAATTAATCGATAATCAGGTATTGTCAAAAATCGAACGATTGCCATTACTTATCATTACTCATTACTCATGTAGGAAAATCGATTACCACTTAATTCTTCAAATTGTTCAACATATATTTGATTTATTTACTGAAACATTTTACACAAATGATAATACAAAATGTAAAGATCTATTGATTTAATGTTTAATTTATGTTATCTGTTTCAACTATCATGTACAATCATTATGACAAAGGAAAAAAAAACGTCACATACTTATAGAGTTTCAAAAAAAGCTTAATATTTGAATTTCTCGGCATGGACCATGATGCGAAACGATCAAACTGACATTGCATATGATACTAACAAAATATAGATAACATTCGAGGAGTTTTCTTTGTTACACACAGAGACCCCGACAACACTGTATTAGGATTTTAAAACATGTTTTAAGTATCTTTATCTGTTTAAAATAACAATGCCTTGTACATTGACCAGCGATACCTTAAGGTCCTCGAATCACCATTAAGCTTGCTGTCTGACAAATACAGAATGAGATATAGTTAATAGAGTTTATTTCATATACATAAGGTAATATACCCATACTTGCACAAACAGTAAAACATATAATATGATATGTCATAGTCAGTAGTCGTACACATATCAAGTTACATGGTAAGAATTAAAAAAAAAAGATTTAATAATTTGATACTATACATCAGAAACAAAAGCGTGAGGAGGTACTTAAATTGTCAATATTTATCTGTAATAGTTATAATATGTTTTCTTAAATCTGTAGCCTTAAAAACATATATAATGCTTAATTTTGATGCCTGATGACCCACATATAATATTGTTATCATTATATAAGATGTCAGAGTCAAGATGCTGGTGAATATGGACAACACTGCTTATCTTGATTTCATTGTAAAAGTACTATTTTGAGTTAAACATTTGGTAAAAATGTACATAACATGGTTAAAAATAGTTTATTCACCTTTTGTTAAAAATAAAATACTATTAAAAATGCTTTGAAACAATGAAATTGACTTTTCTTAATCTTATTCTCAAACTTAAAACATTGATTTATAAAGGTCTAAGTGCTCATTCCAAACATATATCAACAACACTTGACATTAAATAACATAAAAATATAGGTTGTTTATATGTTATTTTTGTTGGTTATATTGGTGTTGTTGTTGCTGCTGCTGTTATTTTGCCTACTGTTGTTGTTCATGTTGTTGTGTTGTTGTTGTTGTTGTCGTTGTTGTTGCTGTTGTTGTTGATGGTAAAAATAGCAACCAGGATAGACGAATTTGGACATCGTCTGCCAATTTGCATTTGATACAAATAAATGCTCGCGACAATCTGCATGCGTCGTATACTCCGTTGCCATGTAACATATTTGTGATGTCCTCTCAAACGACGCTGTGCCGCATTGGTCAGATGCTGTACACTCTGAAGCGCAAGCTAGAAAACTCATAGTCTTATGTTCCGTGTGATAAACAGTTTTGTTATTTATCATAGTGCCTTGTTCAACAAGGTAATATGACGATTTAGAAAGGCATTCAACAAGCTTGAATTCTAAACCAAACACGAATACAAACAGAATTGAATATACCTCCACCATTGTAATTTTCATTAAATACTTTTACAACAAGGTTTGAATCGCTAAATAATTTCTGACAATACTACTTTTTTCCGTTTAAAATATTGCACTTCTTACTTAATCTGTATAATGGTTTAGCAACCATCTAGTCTTTTTCAGTAAACAAATTCCAACTGATTGAATATGAGTAAACGGAGTTTGCCCTGTCAATAACTATATGTGATTAGCACTGGCTAATCAGTTGACGTCTAAATGACCTGATGCCGAACCAATTTGATACAATATTCATTACCTTTTAACAAATGGAGGGTATATTTGCTAGTCACCGGGTAAATATCGCTTAGATCAAACAATAACGATATGAACTCAAAGTAGGGCGCATTCGCTTGAGATATAGAAATCGATCAGGTATGCTTGAGTACATCGATCTAATGTGAACCAACAATCAAACATCTTATATTATGTGTTTTTTGTATATACGTTTCACTTAAAGTCTCGATTAATTAACAGTTTGACTTGGATAGCTTTAATACTGTGTTTGAATAACAAGAACACAGTGAAGATAAGTAGTATGATTCAGTATCGAAATGTATTTCACTGACTGAACACCAAAGGCTGTATACACTTGAGTTGAAATGTATAGCAACATAATCTTACACTGAAACAATTATCTTTTTAGTGGTCGAGGTCATATATAATTTCACACGGCGACAATTTTTAGTACACTTCACATATACCGTGGGAAAATTTATTGACAAAATCTCACTACATGGATATGCATCTGGCAACTCTTTTTTCAACGAATTCCATAGTCACAAGGAAATACTGCTAACTTACCCTGCACATTTAGTTGCTTCCTCGGGTGAGGGGTTTAAGTTGCTGGTTTAATTTCTGTAATTATTGAGCGAACCGAGTTTAATTCAATTTTTCGCCGAAATTCTTGTTCTAAGGGCGAACAAAAGTAAGAGTGTCTGTTCATATGTCAGAGACAGATTTTCGCAGAGGTTTCCTTGCGGAACCAATGAAACTGCCTCATTAATTATCTATGATAACGACATTTTCTTAGCCGAATCGGAAGCATAGCGCATCCAACGATAATAATTTGAAAGCAATAACTGTAATTCTGTTTTTGTTCCCGTCCGTTAACATTTCCAATTTAGGAGTCTAGTTAGTTCCCATTGATACCTCATGTATAACTAATAACAACGTATTTCGAAGCTTTTATTTTGATGTCAAACTGAAATACTTAATCATTATAATTGTGTTTAGGAGTTGATGCAAATAGTTTGACATAACTAAACACTTTTACAAAACATTAATAATTTACACTTTGAGCTGCCCGGCAACTTTATTTATTGCTTAGATCACTTAGTTCAATTGGTAATTTAATACACTATTTCACTTTAACACGACCAAGCGCTTACCAAACAATAATAACAATAATGATTTACATTGAGAGATACACGGCGGCTATATTTATTACTTAGATCGCATAATTCAGTTGGTAATTCAAAACATGATTTCACTTCGATGATGATGATACATCCGATGTTGTTTTCGATAGAAAATGGCCGAGGATTTCCGAATGATCTAGTCTATCAAAAATTAAAGCTGGATACCATAATAGACGACCAATCGCTTTTGACTGTAAGTCATGCTCCTGCTTTGAAAGCGATAATGGAGTATAGGATGTACAGTCGAACTCCGTTGGCTCGAACTTGCTTGACTCGAATTTCTCGGACTGGATGTAGAGGACCGAACTCTATAGACTTAAGGTAAGCATTCTCGCTTGGCTTGAATTATCTGAGGCTCGAGGTATTTTCGCTGGTCCCTGGGAGTTCCAGCCAATGAGGTTCGTCTGTACATGATTTATGCAATTGCTTAGAGGGATGGGATTTTGAATGATTGTATATATATATATATGCCGAGAAATATGTGTTTCTGTTGTAAACAACAGTCCATACTTGTTAAGACTATGAAATAGAATATATGGTCTTTATCTTTCTATTACATTGTCTCAACAGGTGCTTTCGGGTTGGAAATGAGATAATACAAGAGAGGATAAAGTTTTATTTTCAAACATAAGCAATAGTGTGTCTTGCGAATCACAAAATACATAATGCAGAAAATAAATAAAATCATGGTGACATAGATTTTTATTTTTAATGAAAGTTTATTCTTATATTCAAAATACAAATTACAAAACAAACATTAGCTTAGTACCTAATTAATAATAAATTTGTTTTCTTATTTGCGTACATTGCCTTTCCGAGCTCCTATCTACCCTACGCTACGCTTCGTTGGGTATCGTTGTCAATTTGGCTAGGGACATCCCGTAATCATGAATTATTAATGAGGCAATTTAATTGCTTCCGAAAAAAAAACAGATGCTTAAAGATTAAAAATTATTCAGATATCTGCTGATTATTGCCCCAGTTTTTCCGGGTCCGCCTTCTCAGTAAGTAATATTTGGTAGCAGTCAAGACAACGCGGCCAATGGGGCAACTAATACTGTTAAGTTATTGAATAATTTTTTAGTGTAACATGCAAATTCAATGGAATAATTGTTGTCTCCACTGCCTCAAGCATATTCATTTAAATGAGATGTTGTCAGTCAATTGTCCTATGGTATGTATGAAGTGTAACGGAAGAAATTTCCATTGTTGTCAACGATAATCTGCGTAACACAAGGATATATTTTAATACATTATCTGTACCAATCTTACTCTTACTTTGTAGTCTTATATTAATAGTATAATATGTTAATGCATAGACATTGTCAAAAACTTAATATATGTACTACAGAAACAAGTCCAGAAGTCGAAAAGTTGAAACATAACCTTACTTAAATGGCACATAGATAGTCAACGCCAATGCTCTAGAGTAGAAAAATAAGCAATAACAAACCAGAAACACTAAACAACAACACAAATTCCACAAACAACTCGCTGCATACATACTATATAAAACTATGGGTGGTTATCAAGGACTCTTAGGTATCGCCTTGGAACGGTCAGTAAAATGTAAATTTACTGAGGGGTTAAACTCGTATGCATTATGCAATGACTTGAGGAACCTTAACAAATAATAATGGAACTAACAGGTAACCCCCAAGTACTTCTATGATTAGGGATCCCAAGTCAATCTGCAAACAAAGGAATACAATTCTGAGTACCTAATGCAAACACTTTTCAAATATGTGATGCAGTTATTGTTTGAAACATTAATATCCCACACAGTCTGCCTTTGTAAACAAAAGATTTAAAACTGTGTGATCATAGAGTTTCATAATAAAAAGCATCATTGTACCTACTCTATGAGTTTACAAAGAAAACATTATTAAAGAATAAATTACAATATAAATGCGCTATTGTAACAGCCAATTGATTGTATACCCCGCCCCCAGGTCCAGGGAATAAATGGGAGTTTGCCTTTCAGCCCAGCCAGTCCCCGGTAAAATTCCTGCCCTGAAGGGACATACTAATTGTAAAATCCCTACCAAAGCCCCACTGGCCCCGGGGGGCTTCCTATGTAAGGCCAATTTCCTGGTATTTCCTGCGCAAAAAAATACCGCATTCACTCGGCACTCGTGGTTTCAATTTCAAAAAATAATCTTCCAAATGATAAACCGAAATAAAATATTAGAATCCAGTGACGTCATACAGGACTTACAGGCACATGCAGCGCACATGTACTTAATGCCGACTTTTTGCACGTTTTTAAGTGCGTTCATGTTTTATTGAATTTTACACAACGCATCGGCGTAGGCAAATACTCTTTTAAACTTTTTTGCGTATCGACTGACATTTTGACCTTTCTCCAAACCAAATAGGACTTGTATACCATGTATGATGTGTTTCATTCATTCAGTACATATTTTAGATCACTACTTGAACTTAACCAAACTGTTTGGGACTTGACTATTGCATTCTTTCAGTATATATAAACCGTATTGGACGTGTATATCATGTTAAGTATATTCCATCTATTCAATATTAAATTCTAGATCAATAACTGATCTTAAATTAGGGGAAGACTGATCTAATAATCATAAACCAGAGAGTGAAAGAGACTAAATCGAGGGATCAATGCGAAAAGGTTCTAAGTGACATTAAAAACTGCATTTTCATCAATTGAACGCTTCGAAAACCTTTTTATGTTTTGTTATAATGAGCTTATTCATGCGGAAATGCATGGGAAAAGTGGTTTAAGACTGCTGAGAAAAAATCAGATCGCAGATTTTCATATTTAAGTTAAAAAAATGATGTTTTTCTTAAACTGTTAGTAACGCCTTTAGCCTTAAAACATTTTTTTTTTTCACAAGGAATCATGAAACTTTGCAATCTGATCTTAGGACAGCGGTCTTATATCACCGGTTTGCTTAAAAGTACGCAAAACTTTGCTCATTCTAAGACAAAAATTTAAAAAAAAATGTCAAAACGGTAACTCCGTGAGAGTGCAGCATTTACCAATCATTTAATATTTTTCCGTGTTCCGCTACTAAATACACAGTTAAAATAATTTAAGTACTTGAAATTGGAGATTAGCATATTTTTTGTCCTATATGAAAGCATTATACTTCAAATTCACCAATTTCAATAGCAATTTCAGTAAATCAAGTCATACGTTTTCGAATCAGGTGAACCGGCAGATACAAACAATAGCTAGCCAATTTGGTTATGTATTTACAAAATAGGTTATAGAGCACTTAAAATGCTCAATGTTGTTTGTATGTTCTTACCCAAAAATGGTTTAGCGAATACCTCGTATCAAAATATTCATTTTTATAAGTACATACTAACAAACTTTAGCACTTACATAATATATTTGAAAGTCAAAAACAACCAAAAGCTTGATATTGTTTTATTTCGTCGTGGTATTAAATCTTACACCACACATTGGCGGTTGTTCTAGCATTACACTTTATGATTCCGTCAGTAAAAAAGGTGGTGCAGGTCGGCTTCGGTGTTTGAAGCACAAAGCATTTAGTTCCATCAATAAGCCACGAGCAGTCACACAGCTCAAACCCCATATCACGGGCTTGTAGGAAATCTTCAGGGGAGGCAATTCTTAATCCTTCTTCAGTACAACGTGCAATTTCTGCCTCAAGCGAATCAATGGTGTCATGTCCTTTAGAGCCGTATAATGGAATAACTGAAAAAAAATAATATTCATTCAAATATGTTTAGAATTTTGTTATGTCAATTTTTACAACTTCGACAATCCCCGGCAAGCTACGGGGTAGAATATTTCCGATGTCATATTTGTTGAACAATAGTCGAGGTGTTCCGATTGAAATAAGTGCAATCGATGTTGATATTAATACACTGTTTAAATCGTTCTTGTTTAAACCTAATACGGTTTTTTACTCCTGGAGTGAACATAACAAAAACAACGTACAGTCGAACCCCGTTGGCTCGAACTTTCTTGGCTCGATTTCTTCGTTGGCTCAAACTGTGTAAAGAACAGATATCTTTATAGTGAAGGTAAGCATTCCCGCTTTGCTCGAATTTCCCGAGGCTGAAGGTATCTTTGCCAATCCCTGATAGTTGGAGCCAAGAACGTTAGTCTGTATCAATTTATGTACTATCAACTGTGTATTCTAAAAACGACCAGAACAGATATTTTTTGACAACGTGTAATCAGAATAATCAAATATCCCAATACACATACAAAAAAATTCTGCATTTTTGACGTGTTTGATGTTTGAACATTCGCTTATGCCGTTTTCAGCTTGAAAACGGGGACCAATTGATGAAAGCTTGTCGAAAAAAAGTTTGTACATATGAACAGTGTGCCAGAACCTTCTACAAACAAGTGTGTGTTCAATCAGACCACCTCGGCCATCATCTGCAATAGTGTGCCTTGGAAGTATGTCGGTACGTAGAAAAATTAGTTCGTAAGATTTTTTATTATTAAATTTATATAATTGCTGCTTTGCAAGTTGTACATTGTATTACTAAGTTCAAATTGATTTCCAATAAAGTGAATTATTGCATGAATCATACAGACACCTCGGAGTAATATTCTTATTACAAATTACCCACAGGAATGAAAAAGTATATTTTGTTTAAATCTTACTATTGTATGCAGTAATATAGTAAGGGATACCTTTTTTAAATACTTGTTCCAGTATTCGTACCTCGTGTTTTAAACTATATGCTTTAATCTCCAGGTCACAAGCTAATTATTATGTTTTGATATGTTATGTATGTGTGTTATTCATGTCAGAAAATAGCTCATTGAGCCTAAGGGTCTTGTTAACATACACCCGACCTCAAAAAAAGATTATTGTTTATTGTCTAACTTGAATCTTGTATAATATTTGGAATATTTTTTAGTGTTGGTATACCTTGCGGTTAATCGCTTCATAAATCTCCGTCGGAAGGCAATATCTAAAATAGAATCGTTTGATAGTTTGTCGTTTTTTTTTATTTTAACAGGAGTATTAATTTGAATAATAGTATATGACCAGTAATAAAGTTACTGTCAACGTCTGAACAATCATGAGGTAATCTGAAATTTACTGAAGATTCTTTATGAATACAGGACAATCTATATACATTCAAATAAGAATTTAACATACTCTTAACCATGTTTGGTGGTAACCAGTATCTATAAACAAAGGTTAATGATCATCACCAATACACATATATAATAGGTCCACGAGGTTTCAGGATGGTTAATTTTCATTATCAATACACATACATAATAGCTACACGAGGTTTCAGGATGGTTTATATCTATTATCAATACACATACATTATAGCTACACGAGGTTTTAGGATGGCTAATATTCATTACCAATACACATACATTATAGCTACACGAGGTTTTAGGATGGCTAATATTCATTACCAATACACATACATTATAGCTACACGAGGTTTTAGGATGGCTAATATTCATTACCAATACACATACATAATTCATTACCAATACACATACATAATAGCTACACGAGGTTTAAGGATGGTTAATATTCATTACCAATACACATAATTAACAGATGCACGAGGAAAATGCCTGTTCCAGAACCACCAAATTCACTTAAAATATTGTGCCATTTTTTCAAGAAAAGCGGAAGATCATTTGTCAGAAATGGCTTTTTTGTTAAGTAATAAATATTATATTGAATAAGAGTTAGCAATCCTCGAGTAGTTTATAAATTGTCCCCTGTAAATGTATTAAAGAAACGAAATCTATCCTTTACAAATATTTTATTTTGTTAACAAACCAAATAATCAGCATGCGTGCGCATATATTTAACTAATACATGCTAATACGAACACTACTTGACTGATATCAGCTTGTTTATGAGCCGGCACTTCAATACCAAAATGGTCTTAAATAGAGAAGAGCTATGCACTATTGGAAATACAATTGGAGAAATGATAAGCGATATAAGAGCACCGGTAGCGGGTGTCAACGCTCGTTTAAATCTTTCCGAGCAATGGTCCTCAAAAGCCATATGAAAGGGCTTTTCAAAACATCTGCATATTTTTCCAAAAATATGCGCAGTTAGTTTAAAGTAAATATCTGTATATCTGTAAATATTCTATATTGTTGCTGTTTGTTCTCAAATATGCGGACGAAGACCAAAAGGCTTTGGCAATGCTTTTATCAAAGAAAACAGAAAACGTATCTAAATGCATATGTTCTTTTCACCACTGTCTTGGATTTCGGGTTCCTCTATGTTTTTTTCATTTATATTAGATACTATTGGGAAAACAATCAACTTATGGCCAAACATTCTGAAGATAACATCGAGGCTGGTAAATGAACAAACGAACAAAATGGTATTAAATAAAAGGCCACCACCCCATAATACATGCTACAATGCAAATCAAACACAACAAAACATACATATTTAGTTGTAACTAAATAAGAGTTCTGTCTCTTGGTTAACAAAATCAGGTGTTATCTATAGCTTACATGAGTTTATGAACATGCTGAGGAGTGGATTTTTTATGGGTAACATATTCCGATGCCATTAGATTATAAACATTAACAATGCCACTATTTCCACGATATCGAAAAAAACAGATATTGTGCTCAGATGTCATTAAATCTTGAACACTTAAAAATACTTGATATTCATCTTCAATAATAAGTATGTCTTTGCTCAATACACAGTAAAAACAAAAGCGATAATCTCTATCAATACTAAAAAAAACGACAATTTCAATATGTAGCCGATGATGTTCGTAAAGGAAACGGTAAACTGATATTAGGTTATTTTTCAACATTCAATAAAGACTTAAAGCATATATGAGTATCAAATCGTGATGAATTATTCACATCATCAAGCTATGTTTGTCTTCAGCAATAAGCAATTTATGTTTAAAAATGATACATGCATATGTTTATATTTCCAACATCCTGTGCAATCCAAGCATAGGCAAAATCATATGTAACAAATATTTCTTTGATATAAGTTGTCCATGTATGCCTATCTTACCTTTCCAGAGTTAGTGTTATAAGATATGAATTTCTAGCAAATCTATTGTCAGGCATTTGTAATATTTTGCACCAAAATTGTACAAAATTTTGAGACATAAACATTGAACATTGGTAATCTACCACATTCACCTAACGCCACAAAATTATTAACAAAACTCCTAACTCCGAGAAAATATTTACAGAAGAAGCTGTACTTTTTCTATCTCATTACATACATTGAAACCCCAAATTTCAGAGCCAAATGTCAATATCGGAGGGAACATTGAATCAAAAAGTTTAAAAGGTTCAATATTGTTATTATTGACAACTGGTAGTAATTAATTGAAAAAAATAGATTTTCTTGCCCGAGCTGCTAATACAGATTTAGATGCAGACCAGGATAATGTTGGAGTAAACAATAAACCCATATATTTGTAAGTCGATGTAATTCTAACAATGTTACAATTAATTGTCCAATTTTCATAATGGCGTAATGGGCCACCATTTCTAAATACAATAAGTTCGGTTTAATTCATATTAATCTGCATCCCATATCCATTACAGAAGTTGAAAATATCGTTGAATTGCCGCTACAGGTTTTTAGCAGTATCAGCAAAAGTTGCCGCATCATCTGCGTATAGTATTTAAGATATTTACATAGATCAGTAATATAAAGACATGAATAAAATTGGAGAATACAAATCTCCTTGTCTTGTCCCAATAGTATACATAAAACCCTCAGTAGCATAAACAAGATTTTTTGTAATGACGTCATCAAAAGAACAACGAAAAATATCTAATTCAACATGAGCCTAGAGTTAAGAATACATCGATGGTATTAGTTTTATGAGTTAAGCTTTAATTCCTTTCTTTATCGTATTAGTGAAAAGTTTGTTGTGACCTATAAAATCAAAGGACTTTTGAAAATTTACATATAACACGTAAAACTGTCGCCTAGGTTTGACAAAAAAAATAAGAAGGCATTGCAATGTAAACAAATTATCAACAACATAATAACCCGCTCTATAACCTCCTTGCGATTCATCATTAAACAAAATCAAAATGATATTGAAAGCGATTGATAATTGATGCGTAAAAGGAAAGAAATAAACAATAATCAATTTAACTGTTACGATCGTGTTTTTTAATTATTTAGAAGACCACTTATTCATTTGATAACATGAAAGTTTGTCTTATAAGTACCGGCAGAAAATACCTGGACATTTCAAAAAAATTGTCTGACTATGGAAATAGTCCGCCAATCTTGTTAGGCCAGCAATTGGTATCGTTTTTAATCAAAATGATATATGATATGCGTTAAATGATCGAAGTTACGCAGAAATAATAGATTTCATAATGGGTAACTCAGTGATTAGATTTGCTGAGTTATTAAGGCAAGGAAAATTCATTTCAGGTTTCTAAAAACATAACAATCCTGAATTATCGAGAACGCAAAAGGTTAATATATATTCTGGCTCTCACTTATTCAGATATACTTCGGACTTACACTGAAACAAACACTGAGGCTTTCGGAGTAAACAGGATGTTTGGAAGGGAATTCGAATCTTATATCCAATTTCTTTTACACGCCCAATACAGCAAACTATATGAAACTGTAAGTAGGTTTTTTTATATGCTCGAACGAACAAAAATCAACAACTTTTTACTTAAAATCAGGTCATCTGGTGCGCGATTTAAAACTGCGCTGTTTTGCATCATTAATAAATGTACATTTTTGTAAGCCGGATTCATTTTTAATTCGTTCTGTTAATAAAAATATTCTATCATTCATTATGATATACAGAAATACATGAACACACGTTCGTATACTAAGTTACTCATTTGTACACAGTCGGTGTCGTCTTTCTTTTACTAACTTCGTCTATGTAAGAATATGCCAATTTCGCATCTTCACGCGAACAACACTTTGTATGAAAAAAACCCTCTCCGAACCTGAAGCGCCTTCCAACTTCAATATAAAATATAAAACCTTGCATGTATCCGTATCTTCTTATTATGTTCAAAGGAATTTTGACATATTTTGTTCTGTCTTCATGCTGTAAATGGACACATTCGCTGTCGAAGTACAATGTAGCTTTCCCAACTATTCCGCATACTTTTGATAAGGGACTATCGAGGATCTCCCCGAAAATTTCCTTGGCTGAAAGAACCAAACAAATTACATTGAATTAAAGGCGATGCGCCTGTTGTAATATCTAGCTAGTTTATCAGACAGTGGATCAGATTGTCCGTTAACGGACGTGCAACTAATTTTTTGACTGTGCCCCTTAGGGCCCGTAGTATGTAGGCAAATTAGCCGTCCAAAATACAGATCAGATTAAACATTCAGCTTGCACCAACGACGAAAGAATTAGTTTGGTTTTAGGTGTCTTCAATACGGAGATGGATTCTATTGCTGCTGAAGATATTCGTATATTATGTAAATACAAGTAAAAGAGTAGCGAACTCAGAACTATGATGACCCTATGCATATGAATAATAATGTATAGATGTGCAAAGACTGCCGTATTCACAAATACTAATACAATAAAAAATACATTATAGGAATTATATCCATGCGCCAGACGCATTAGTTCTAAATAAAAAAAAATCCAGCTACTGATGCACGTGTTTATAAAAATAAAAATGATATCAATATTTTTAAGCTATCTAATTAGAAACATTCAAATATGATTTGTTCATGGCCTGACCCAAAATGACCCGGATTTGGGATAATATTCAGATTAAGCTGGTAAAAAATCGATCCTGTTCCGTGTAATGTTTGAGTTAGCACATATTAATAATGGTTGCCAGTATATAGGTTCAAATAACACAAAAAATAACTCGCAAGCGTCAAAAAGTTTGCAAAAATATTTGAACATCTGAATGTAATCAAGCATTACATTCCCAACTATATAAGGTTACTATTGCATGTTATGGTCCTGGCATGATGGACATGGGTCTATTAGCCCTTCTGTAATATTGGGACACTGCAAAGCCCCAGCCGTTTACATTGCGCATTTTGTCGCTCTTGACATTAACTGTGACTGCACCATGATAGTGGCGTTTTTTGCCTCAATAGTTTTATCTTCTTCAAATATTCAATGAGCTCCATTTAACATCATTTATTTATATGTTCACAGATATAAAAATGAATATAACATACAAACAAGTGGATATCAAACAGACTGTCAATGTAAAAACCGTATGTTTTGTATCAAGATATAGTCATATCACCTTGAGTAAGTTTAGGACGATCATGGTGGATTTCTTGCATTGTGCTCTTTGTTGTCGCACCATGAACGGATGCGTTACCAGCGGTACTTTAATTGGTCCATAATTGCTGTTGACTTCTGCCTTGAATTTTGCCTCGGGCGATGTTGACGTAAGTACTGTCATTCCCTTTTGCAGATAATTTATGTTGGACAACCCCGATGATGCCAATTTGTTTGCTCCACAAATGTTGAAGGCTCTTGTCAAGAACTTTGTGTTCTTTAAGAATACGGTCATGCATTTTAACACAGACAGAACAAAACTGTTTTTTACAATTTTCACAGTAATTCACTGAATCAGAGTTCATTCCATTTTCTTGGCAACTTGTACACGGGAAATCGTAAATCATATCACTATCCATAACAGAATTGTAATCAGTAACGTTTTAATCAATATCCACAATATCCAATAATTAATATATATATTTGCATATGAAAATATCAAACATTTGTTCAACACATTTTCCTTATAAAAGATCCCAGATATGAAGAAAGTTGGTTAATGATAACTAACTTGTTGAAATATTGACATTTCGGTTATTTAATTGACAGTATTTGTTTAACGATACGGCAATGCACTTAAACATTAATTTACACTGCAATGCTTTTGCATGCCGAAGATAAATCGCGATGGTTGTTTCAGGTTTGTGAATAAAACAGGAAGCATATACGAACTTTAACGCCATGTTTATTCACTTATGTTTGACTATAAGTATCAATATTGATACAAACAGATAGCGTATATGTGTACTCCATATACCACTTGTTTGGCTGATTATACTGATATAAGGGCAAGTGGTTACGTTTATTTTAAGTTATCTTTGTTTAAACATGAACACTGATTACAAGTTTGTTTTATCTCTCTGCGTATGATATTTAACAGATGGGGGTCTGACAGTAATTGTTCTTGTTCTTTTTACGATCATTACTACCTTTTTGATGTTTAATGGTTAAGTAAGAGGAATATATGAAGAGCCGTTCATTGCTTCATTCTTTGATATATAAAGTATTGTTTTAGGCAGTGGTCAAAGTCCAGTCCGGCAGTTTTGTTTGTGAAGGTACCTATTGGTAATTCACTTATTGTTTTCAGAACTATAGATAACAGATTGATCGCTGTAAAATGCTCATATATTTCCCTCTTTTCAGCAACTTCTTTTTTGAAAATAATACCTATTGAAATTGAATGCTGTAAGGTTAAGTTTACTTTTTAAAGTCCCATTATAATTTAGTGATGTTAACGTATCTTTTGTATGGATAGACACATCGTTTCTCTTAACCTTTTTGACCTGAACTCAAATTGATAAAATTGCAATAAAAAAATGAAACAAAACCGAAAGTATTATCTAAATGTAATCTAAATAAAGAGCGCACAACGTCATTTCGAAATTTGCATATCACGTGACTTTCTGAATACCTAAAATTCGATGTTGCTTTGTAAACTAATGATTAACATTTTAAAGTAAGATTATTGTGGTTTAAATAGTTTCCCCGGTTATGCATTCGAAAAATATCATTTTATTATTATATGCGGTATGATATCAAAATTGCAGAAAAATACAATTAAAGAATAATAAATATTTTGGTTTTAGTAG
Organism: Mya arenaria; assembly: GCF_026914265.1. Lineage (NCBI taxonomy): Eukaryota > Metazoa > Mollusca > Bivalvia > Myida > Myidae > Mya > Mya arenaria. Next base: position 39,419,052 of record NC_069137.1, on the reverse strand, counting down.
GTTGCGAAAACGCGCCGACAAAGTTAAGAAGAAAACAGACTAAACGTCATAAGAACCAGTAGGCCATGAGGACTTTGATACAAATTGTCGATATTTTGACTGTTTCACCATACATCCATCCCATCACGTAATACTATCAATCAACCAATCACGTAAACAAAAGCATGACAATGGTGGTCTTCTAAGACGATATATGAACAAATATCAACATTTTCTGAAAGGTTCCAGCTTTATGTATTTCAGTTTTAACACTACTAATGATTTGACACACTTTATTCCGACATACATTTTACAAACTCATGAGCGAGTACCTATCTGCGATTGTTATAGCATATTAGTCTATTAAAAGCATGTAGTAAGTCAGTGGACCAGTTTGGAATTTCGTTGGTAATTAACATACATTTCTGTTTAAGAAAGCATTATGTGGACCTCGGAAATTTAACATACATTATATGAAACTCTATCAAATTTAACACTCACTTTTATTTTTTTATCTGATTTATTAATCCTAAGTGGCACTGAGGCTTCAATAATTTAATAACTGATCAATTCTCTATAACCTGTTAGACATTCAAGATTGGTTGTATTCTGTGGCAGGTATTAAATATTCTTTAAATTCCACCTTTTGATTTATCAACCATTTTGGGCTTTGCTTTGTTTTCCGCTCTTGAATTTGTTTTCCTTACTTCAGAGATTCCATATTATTTTTTTTGTTACGAGGTCTCGGTTACTCCTGAATAGCAATGATTGTCTTGTTAAGGGCACTATCAAACATTCTTCCTTCTTTGCAAGTTGTTAAATACACACATTTCTTTACACATATTTGTGTTTTTTTACTAACGGAGATACGTAATATGAAATAAGGCACTGCCTTGGACGGGCTCTAGGTATGTTATCAACTGCAGAAACTGCTAATGCAGTACATTTTTCCTTAGGTAATCAAGTGTCAAAGGCAAAATTCATTTTATATGGCATACTATGACTTTGACTTCACCAATTAGATTATTAAGGTGCAGAACAAGTAAGGTTAAGGCAATGCAAAGCAAATTTAATATTTTAATGTTTGAAAAAACTCATAATAACAAACACAAGTATATTAATTTACCTAATACTGAATATCATACGAGCATTTACAGTACAAATAAATGATTCCTACTTTAAACATAAGAAGGTAAACGAAACAGATTGAGTTTACTTAAAACTAATTATTACAATTAACCTGTACTAAACTATTTCAATATGTAAAACAGCATTGTGTATATTTTAGATTTTTAAGGTTCTGAAAATAACCTGGAAAAATGGTATGACCACCTCAGCAGTTTGAAATGAATATAAATTCCCTGTAGTTGATGTTGTTAGCACCATTCCATCATTGAATATAACGATGTATGCAGAAAGTATGAAAATATTTAATTGTTTAAAGTATGAGTCTTTAAACTGAATTATACATCTATAACAGTTGAAAAAAAACAAGAGGGCCCTGAAGGCCCTGTATCGCTCATCTAATCCAATACAGATCATCAAGAATAACAATCTGATCAAGTTCCATGAACATGGAACATAAATGTGGCCTCTAGAGTGTTAACATGCTTTTTCTATTACTTGACCTGGTGACCTAGTTTTTGACTGCACATGACCAAGATCGAACTTGGCCTAGAGCTAATCAATATAAACATTCTGACCAACTTTCAGGAAGATACAGTCGTAAATGAGACCTCAGGCCTCAATTTCTCGAAAGTTCCTTATAACCGGATTAAGCTAAACTCACTATTTTTGGTTTTCAATAATTTGGATAATATTTACTTCTTTAAGAGTTTTTATACTTTAGATAGGAATTATCTATATGTTAGTTAAATTAAACCATTTTTCATTTATCAAAATTCCATTCAAGTATGTATTTTGAGTAATTGAAATATTAAAAGCTACTTAAGCCTGTTAAGCTTGAGACGTTTCGAGAAATTGGGGCCTAGAGTATTAACAAGCTTTTCCTTCAATTTGACCAGGTGACCGAGTGTTTGACCACACTTGACCCAGATTCGAACTTGACCTGGAGATTATCAAAATTAACATCCTGACCAAGTTTCCTGAAGATACAGTCATAAATGTGACTTCTATAGTGTTAACAAGCTTTTCCTTTAATTTGACCGGGTGACCAAGTTTTTAACCCCAGCTGACCCAATATCGAACTCGTCCAAGATATTATTGAGAGTAACATTCTGACCAAGTTTCATTAAGATATTGCCCAAACTGTGACCTCTAGAGTGTTAACAGTCAAATTGTTGACAACGGACGACAACGGACGACTACGACGGATGACGGACACAGGGCGATCACAATAGCTCACCTTGTACAGGTGAGCTAAAAACAAGCACATAGATTATTCAACAAAACATTAGTTCTTGTTATTGATACATATATATTTATGTTGTAAACGTGTGATATATGCACAATAAATCAATTTAACTGTTCACAACATTATCAGAACAAAAATATACTATACTAATGCTTACATAAGCTCATTCATAAGCTCATTCAGTTTAAAAATACAAAAAGTATATACTTTGCCAATACACTTAATTGTTCAGAACATATTAGGCTTTGTTTTAATATTAACAATGTCACTGTATTTTAAGCATAGTAATTTGCCCCCTCCCCCCCCCCCCCAACAGCCTACTGACAAGATGACTGTAATAAACTATGATGTATTGATCTATTGATAGGGGAACACTCTCCAAGAAAATTGACACATTTCTCTGCATTTGATACATATGCAATTCTTGTCTCTTATTTCAATTGTTCATGATGATTACAGTGCTGAAGTCATTGATCCAAGATACATAATGCACTTTGGTATAGGGTACTGAAGTGATCGTCCCATATGCCTACTCTGGTATCCTGGATGAAATGTTACTGGTGAATACAGTACTGAAGTGATGAATTCCGATCTGAAACAGATTAACACCTATTTTAAACTCAGAATATAATAAACAAGGGTACATTTGTTTACATTGACGCAGATGAAGAGACTATCACACTAACAAATGAAGTCACCCTTGTTAAAAATATGTAAATATGGCCTAAGACCACAGTTATTCTAACTATATGTTTCATATAGACACTAACCAAGCTTACAATGTATCTCTTCAAAACAGTATTTTCATATCATATTTTTGCAAAAACAGACTTCAAAACTCCTATATTTCAATTTCAGGCTGTATGCAACACATACTGACAGATTGGCAATGACATATAAAACACATTTAGAATGAGTATAAGCACCAGTGGTGTTTTCATAAAAAGCAGAAATAACCATTTCCATCAATCGGTAAGCCGCAAACTTTTAAAGAGCCATTATTTACTCATGCATTGGATTAATCTGACCAAGTAAAGTTTATATATATATATAAGACAGCACCATAAAAATGGCCTGCCTACTCTATTAAGATATTTTCAAAGCAAAATAAGATTTTCCCACTTTATCAGCTTAGCGTTTATATAAAAAATGACATAGAGCCAAACTGAAATGCTTCCAGGGACAAATGGCGCAGCAAAGAAAATGGTAAAAAAACACCAACACTGAAAGATTCATGACAACTGCTAGTGTTTTACGTTGTATGAGATGGCTACATGATGTAGAAAATGCAGTGATAGCATAATTACGCTAAGTTTAAAAAAAATTGCTTAAAGTATCTGTTTTGAAGGCTAGATTTGCCTTAAAATTAAGATTACAGCTCTTAAACAGTGTCTATAAGTTGCTTATTTACACCTGATTAGTATAAATCTCACTGTTTGGAATCATTTACACACAAACAAGTACTAAAAAGTTAACTTACATCTCCATTCTGAAATATTAGATTCAGAGCTGCAACTCCTGGATCTAGATTGCAGGACCACTGCCATGGGCGAAAAGCCGCAGCAAACTGGCGCTTATTGGCACATCATATTCTGCAAGCAAGACACAAAATCAATGTTTGACACGGAATAAGACTATCTTCTTCTACTGTAAAAGTATGAAAACTGCCTGTAAACACTCATTTGAGACATACATAACCTTTTATGTAGGAATTATGCTCCAGTCAATTGTAAACACCACTCAAGCCCGGGGAATAGCGGGGACTTTGACTTTCAGTCCAGCCAACCCAGGGTAAAATCCCCGCCCTGCAGGGAATAAATGATGTTAAAATACCCACCAAATGCTCCCCGCACTGCTATATTTTGCACCAAGACAAAACCACCGCATTCACCCGGCACTGCAGTGACACCTGAGTGGTAAAAACACAGCCCTTTTCCCCGGCTATTCCCGGTTTACCACTGGACCTGGAGGGTCCAAGGTTACAACTGACTGGTGCATTAAGGCAATAAATGTGCAGAAAAGTTCATTAATTCCAAAACATTTATAACAAAAAATATTAAATATATAGTCTTTTGGACGATTTGCAATAACCTTTTTAACAACTCAAAGGTTAATCTTTACTAATCGGGTACCCAGATGCATTTTGAAAGCCTTTAAACCAGACTTTCTTAGAAATCTTTCTTACTTGCAGACAATATTCCTTTCCAAAAAATCCTTGCCAAGAACGGGTATGGAATTCCATCACTAGACCATGTTTTGATCAGGGTTGGTTCTTGTCCTTGAAAATACCTCTGTGGCTTCAGCAACCAGGATGGCTATATTAAATAAAAAATAAATTAGTGTTTTAATTTATTAAAGCTGCACTCTCACAGATTGAACATTTTGAGCAAATTTTATGAAACAACTGTACCGAGATTAGCTACAGAAAATAATATTTTTGGTGCAAATCTGGTGTACCCTTTAAGGCATTCTGAGTGTATTTAGGTTTTTTCTTTAATGCATAAAGGGAAAAGGTACTTTTAAGGTAAGGTACTCTCAATCCCCCCGCTCACTTTTTATTGCTTTTGCCATCAGAGTTGAGATGCAAATTTGTTCAATGTATTAACTTCAAGTAAATGAATATATTCATGAATGATTGACAGTATGAATGAATGAAAAGTAGCAATATTTCTTTAGATAGGGATCTCATTGTGTTGCTGTGATTGTTTAAGTAGATATTTTTCATGTTCATAAGCTAAAAATCATATGCACACTAAATGAAACATAATTCTGCATCATGTGTAGTAAGTTGTGATACTTGTTTGCAATTAATGCAATGTTTGCTTAAAAGAGCAAACAAAATGTGCGAATAGATGCACAATACAGTCCAAAGACCAATGAAGGTCAGCAGTTCTATTAGAAAATGATATTATCTCAAAGCCGCAACAAAAACGTCATGAAAGAAATTCAATTCGGAAAGAAACAGTTCATCAATGAGCTATTGAAATAAACACTGATCATGATGTCATAACAAGCGAATGTTAATATCAAAGAGCAAGAAACATACTGGCAATTTATTTCAGGGAAACCTTGACAAAAGTCTGGTTTATTTCCAAACTTATTGCCTCCAGTAATACATAACATGGCAATACCTGCATTGCTGAAAATCTGTCCACAGCAGTAATGTCAAAAACCAGGTGGCATGGATGCATTCTGAAATACAAAAAAGTCTGTAATTTGTGCTATCTTACATATCCCATTTACAAGTGATTTACACTGAAATCTAAACTATAGTAACACAACTTCTTTATGACCAAACATATTGCTATTGAGCATTAGTACACTGTATGTATATGACTTTTTTATTTTGTATGTCATGTTTCTTTGCCCCAATTTATGGAAATATTTTATAACAGGTTCAAGCTTTTTAAGTCCGTTACGCTTAAGATTTATCGAGAAGCTGAGGTCTTATGCACCAGTCAATTGTAACCACGGCCCCCCAGGTCCGGGGGTATACAGGGGTGAGACGGGAAAATGGGCCGTGTGTTTACCTTCCAGGTGGCCCTCAGTGCCGAGTGAATGCGGTGGTTTTGTCTTCGCTTTAAATATAACGGGTAATGGGCCTTACCTAGGGTCCCTGGGGTGCAGGGGCATTTGGCAGGGATCTTACCATCTGTTCGTCCCCACAGGGCGGGGATTTTAGCCAGGGTTGGCTGGATCAAATGTCAAAGTCCCCACTATTCCCCAGACCTGGGGGGGGGGTGGTACAATTGACTGGTGCATTATCGCAAGCAGATTTGAGTGAATCGCAGAGAGTGTTTACAGGTTTACAGTATTTACTGTCAACAACACAAACTTCTTTAGGCATCTCATTTAGACTTTTTTACTTCAAGTTTGACACAATGGCAATTTTATAACAAACTTGACCATGAAATTAAGTGTGAGCAAGCCAGTACAGTTTGACTTACCATTTGGGTTAAAAATTACTAAACGGCGATGTAAATTGAAAAAATGGAGTTGCACCTAATTTTTTAAGGTGTAGGTCTAAGAAAAGGCATGACGGTCTAAATATAGAGGTGCAGTTGTATATTAAAGATGTGCACCTCCATCTTAAATATAGAGGTGCAGTTGTATTTATGCAAGAGGTGCACCTACATTTTAAAGTTTTAAAATATATATAGAACAGAACGTATGAATAAAGAATTGCACAGCTTGATAACATACAGGTGCACCTGTAAAGTAAGTGTATTTTAGTAACATTGATGATTCTCTCACAAAGCCATGTTGTTTCATTGTAAGGGTATGGCAACTCTCACTCAGTCATGGAGGTTGTTTGGCAGGATCTTCGCCTTCTCCACACCCTGGACTGACTATTTAGTTACAATATTTCACACGATCTGTGGCCCACAGCAAAACCATCAATCCGCATTTGCCGATTTGTCTTTCAATCACAATCTTGCACTCTTATGGTGTCAGCCTTCCTCTCAACATATTCAGTCACAATCTCTAATCTCCCATAGTTTTGCTTGGCACGAGGGCTCACTCGGCACTATTTATTTGCAATCTTTCACAAAATCTGTGGATCAAAACAAAACCATTCATCTTTACAGTCACAATAGCTCACAAAACCATGGTGTTGGACCGCAACCGTCCATTTATCTTTTCAGTCATAATCTTGCGCTCCGCCATGGTTTTTTTTGGGCAGGAGGGGAAACCCCTCCCGCACCCTCCCCTTCCAACTTCTTAATTTAATAACATCTGTCACAAAAAAGTGGTGCTGCATTTCAGTTACCTGGTATTTGGACTGCAGTTGTGGCCAGTCGAGCTATCTGATTGGGGCGATTCGTTCCCTTGGGTGATCTCTTGGTCTGAGAATTATAAAAAATGTGTTTGTCACTGTGTACTCTATGATACATATAATAAACAAATAATCCACTTTTGGTCGTATATTTTTACGTATTAAATATTTTAATGTTGCATACAATCTTTATCATTCACATGGTGTCAGACTGCAACCGTCCATTGATTTTTTCAGTCATAATCTTGCGATCCGCCATGGTTTCACTTGGCAGGAGGGGATACCCCTCCCGCACCCTCCCCGCCCAGCTTCTTATTTACAAAAAAGTGGTGTTGCGTGGCACAAGGGTTCCCCTGTCACACAATTCCTGTATATCTTTTTATTTTCAATCTCTAAACCAGCGAGTTGGTAATTGAAAGGTGTTCCCATCCTTTGAGCTCAGTCAAAACATCTCACTCATCCATTGTTGAGGTTCACAGACGGTACACCCCATCCATCTTTTCAGTGACAATATCTCGCTCAGCCATAGCGATTTCTGAACTGGTCAACCGCATTTCATAAGTTTATGAAATTGATATCTTCATTGTATGATTTACTGAAAAGTGGTTTTACATTTTTACAAAATAATCATACTTTATGTTTTCTTTCAATACTTTCAGCCAAACATAAATTATTTATTTATTAACCTCATAAAGTATAAAACAACGGCTGTATAGGAGTGGTCTATACCGGGCCAATACATTTATTCATTGATCATACACGCAATGGTTTCATGAGGAAAAAATGACCACTGAATGTGGCATATTGTGTCCATGCACTTATACATAGTAAAATGAAAAGAAAAAGAAAAACAATTCACATGTAACTTTGTAAATGTCCATGAAACCTATTCTCTCAGACTTAAGAAGTATGTCATGCAAACCCAACTTTCATCCGAAACGAAACAAAATCGTTTATCTGAAAAGATACAAAAGTTATTAACATATTCTTGAAAAACATGGTATTTCTAATGAAACACATAAACATAAAGAACATCGAGGGTGGGCGGGAGGGCGACCAATTTTCTGATGGTTTAACTGGCCCGGTACAACCTCGAATGACGAAAACACGTGGACAAACGGCTTTTATACCAGCCGTTTGGTTATATAAACCCACTGACCATTACCATATATGGCAATAGTCGGAAATCCCCCCATATATGGTAATTATCGTAAATACGTTTTATTCCGAACAGAAAATAAATATATTTATGTTTTCTTTCAATACTTTCAGCCAAACATAAATTATTTATTTATTAACCTCATAAAGTATAAAACAACGGCTGTATAGGAGTGGTCTATACCGGGCCAATACATTTATCGAATGAAAAAGAACGGGAAAAACCCGATTTGTATAAACATATGTTAGTTATTCAACTTTAAAGTAACTGACTTCTTGCATTTTTTACTTTCCCTGATGTAAATATCTTTAGAAATCTCTGATCTCCATCGACCATGTTTTTTAAATTAATCTATCTGGTACGCCCCTTTCAGAAGCTGTTGTCGCACCTCCCGACCTAAACGAATGCAATCCGTATTTAGAATTATCTAATCCTAAAATTGTAAGATTTTTAACAAATTTTTCTCTTGCTGTTGTATATGAAATATGCTTCCCCTTTCTTAATCTATGTGTATTATCTTTCTTGGAAAAATAAACGTTTCTAAACAAAAATTCATCTGAATCTTCTGAAAGCTGAGCTGAATCCATGTACGTTCGTAAACAATTCACTGGACAAATATCGTTTTCTGTCTTGGCAATTATAACGATGTTTCTCTTTTTATATTTATCAGTCTTTGATTGTCTTAACAGCACTTCTATGCAATCTTCTTTAAAAACAATATCAGAATATCTTAAGAAAACTACCTCGCTAAATCTGAAAAACCCGAAAAAAAACAACAAAAACTCAAAACTGACATGGTCACAAAACGTTTGTTTATCAGACAAGAATCGTTCCCAAAATATTTAACAATATTAACAATATCGTTTTTTCTAATTGGTTACTTTGATATGTGTGTTTTACCAACTGATCTCAAAATACCTTCTTTGACATTACGCACTAAATTGGAAGAACAAGGATCAACAAAATCACTGATTTTATGGGCATAGGAAATGCTATAAACAATTGCATTTAATTTTGATTCCGAATAAATACTATTTTTCATAGATGACAAATATAATGCAACAGTGTAATCTGTACTTGGAACTGCTGTAAATTCTTATTTGTTACACCATTTGCAAAACAGTTTGAAATGATTTTCGTAACTTTGATAGTATTTTCAGATTTTGTTTTTTGACCCAATTTCTTAATATTTTCATGAGAAGATATTAAATCAGGGTGAACTGGAAACGAGTCAGAACCCTTCCAAATGCCTATTTTGAAAACATCTGAAAAATGTATATACACATACTTTTGAGAATATGTAATTCAATAAATAATAGTATTGCAATGATAATTTTGCCAAAATATAATAGTTACGCCTCTTTAAACTAGTACCACCATAACTAACAAAATCCGTCTTATTCCGAGACAACGGTCGCCATGAACAAAATCCGTCTCATTCCGAGACAACGCTCACCATGAGCAAAAAAACCGTCTCATACCGAGACAATGCTCGACATGAGCAAAATCCGTCTTGTTCCGAGACAACGATCGCCATGAGCAAAATCCGTCTCATTCCGAGACAACGCTCCACATGAGTAAAATCCGTCTCATTCCGAGACAACGCTCGACATGAGCAAAATCCGTCTCATTCCGAGACAACGCTTGACATGAGCAAAATCCGTCTCATTCCGAGACAACGCTCGACATGAGTAAAATCCGTCTTATTCCGAGACAACGCTCGACATGAGCAAAATCCGTCTTATTCCGAGACAACGCTCGCCATGAGCAAAATCCGTCTCATTCCGAGACAACGCTCGCCATGAGCAAAAAACCGTCTCATACCGAGACAACGCTCGACATGAGCAAAATCTGTCTCATTCCAAGACAACGCTCGACGTAAGCAAAATCCGTCTCATTCCGAGACAACGCTCGCCATGAGCAAACCTGTCATCATAAGCATAGAATCACGTCATGAGCAAACGATTCAATTCATAGACACCTCTTATCATAGGCAAACCCTCACTTGTCATGTCAATTAATCACATTCACATTAGTCACTCCTCGTGAGCAAACGATCGCATGCATAATCATCGCTCGTCATGAGCAAATAATCGCCTTCAGAAACGTATCTCGTCATGAACCAAAACATTCGCATAATTTCATACTTATTACTCTTGTGAGCAACACATCATCTTACAACAACGTCAAAACAACTTTATAAATAAAACAAACTGAAAACTTTACTGAATGTCGCTATGTATACCAAATCAAAATACGGTGCATTTAAATATGATTACAACATACATCAAGCTAAATAATGCGCACAAACATCGAACACGTACGTTGACCCAGTATATTAACGAACGCTTATACTAAGAATACCTTAAACATTTGCAACGATTCTAATTGCCAATACCTTACTAGAAAACCTTCTAGGATTGAAAACGCATTTCTTGTTACCATTGTGTGTAAAAGTGTTTTGCCCTTTGCCAAATTCCATAATGTCACAAACGTAATCTTTCTGGACATAATTAGCATTGAACAACATAGGCCAAAAGGCCGAACTAGGCCACTTATGAACAATAAGCGTAGCAGATGCATTACAATGCAAAACATGCAAAATGGCCTTAGAAACTAGACATATGGGTGGCACCAGCCAATTATTGTCATTACCCCAATCTTGAGTAAAACAGTCTACTGCTTCCAACTCATAGTCCATAAACAAGGAATTTTATCTCTTGATTTTCCTGTTTTTGTATGTAGCAAAGCGATCTACATCATGCTCTCCCCAAATACTATCTACATAGCTAAAAAACTCGTCGGTGACTTCCCACTCATCAGTGTTGGATAGTTTGCTTATATTATCCGCAACTTCATTTAACTCTCTCGGAATCCACTGAATACGCAGATCTATCTTAAACTTCAAGCAAATGTCAAATATGCGTAAAGATTCTTGTTGTAACTCTACTTTGGTACTTCCACACTGAACGATATGAACGCACGACTGGGAATCAGAAAACCATTTTACCGTTTTACCATTTAACATATTGCCATAAACATCTAATGCAAGTTTGACAGCCCTTAATTCTCTAAAAGTAGAACTTTTGACTACTTCCTCTTCCGCCCATATAGAGCGAAAAACGCTGTTTCTACAATTCACTACATAAGCGCCCGCACCCGAATGGGAAGCGTCGGAATACACCAACACTTCAACTGGCGAATACGGAGCTAGAAAACTAACGTTAGATTTCTGTAAATTCAACTGCCAAAATTCCAATTCCTTAAGAAACGGGTGTCCTTCAGGAATTTTCATACAAACATCCCAAGAACTACGGCCTTCTATCAAAATATATAAAAACCTAGTCATTAACCTCACAATGTTGCCTAAAACTGGTTTCATAGAAATAATTTTGCCAACGCATTTTGCTAAACATCTCGCTGTGATTGAACTGTAATTTCTAAGAACGTGTTCAATGTTTGATAAACAATCTAGTACTCTCCTTTCCGGAATACTTATACAAAATGCTATACTATTCCAAAATATACCTATCCATTCAATGATTTGAACTGGATTCCAAACTGACTTTTCGTTGTTTATGATGAAACCAGCCTTAATGAGACTATCCTGTACAAATGAAGCATCTGTCAGCGTCCTTTCTAACGATTTATTTGTGCCCCATCCATCATCTAGAAACATTACAATCTTAATGCCGTTTATTCGCCAATATTTGACCATTTCTCCCAACACTTTTCTAAAAATAAAAGGGGCAGTACTGCATCTAAAAGCCAACACCGTGAAACAATAATATTTCCCCTTTATAGAAAAACCTAAAAATATCTGATGAGCCGCAAAAATATCTATGGGATGATACCCTTGACTTAAATCAAACTTAAAACTGTAGGAATCTTTTTTAAAATACTCTAAACCCGTTTTCCAATCTTCAAAAGAAAAACTTTCTTTCCACAAAAATTTATTTATTTTTCTGAGATCCAAGATCAATCTTTTTTTGCCTTGTTTGATTATAGCAACACTCAAGGGATTCACTGTATGCGGAACAAAAGGTGTCTCGACAATACAATGCTTTTGTAACAATTCGTTTACAGCAGAGTTTACAAAATCTATATTATCCAAAGCGGACTTATTATTTCTCGCAAAAGAAGGTTCCGGCACCTCAAAAATGGTAATTTGTAACCATTATCTATAACATCGACAATATCTTGATTTGCGCCGATTTGTTTCCAAAAATCTATGTGGGATTTTAATCTACCCTTAACATTTTTGGTTCCACTTGAACAATCTGTTATAAAACTATTTCTTCATACTCAAAGAAATCTCTATCAAACAAACAGTCAAAAGAAAACTCATCATTTATATTCTGTCTTGGGCTGTGTGGTTGCCGCTGCGGCTCTGGACATGTCGGCGTAGTAATAGTTGACTCTACGTGGAGCGCCTTCGTTTGCGCGGCAATCCCTCCGGAAGTGCCCTCGCTGACCGCACGAGAAGCAGATGTCGTTGCCGGTGCTGATACGCTGGGCACGAAAGGACTGCTGTGTCGAATGACCGCATCCCTCTTGTTGACGTGGCTGCCGCTGACTTCCGGTGGTGGCGCTCGCAATGGTAGAAGAACGCTTATAAGGATTAAATTTGTTATCTGTAGAAGGCTTGGAAGTTTGATCTTTTGATAGCCCTGGTTTCAGCTTGTCTAAGCCTTTTTCATCGTCGTTATCTGAACCAAGTAGCGGCCTTTCATACTCATTCACTGTCAACCAGCCGCCGGGGGAACAATCGGCCACTTGAATTAATTTATTCCTGTGCTTAACTTTAGAAAGTAAATCTTGTAAAATTTCCTGAGCTCCTTCAGGTAAGTTCTTACACAAAGCCCTTTCCAAGCCTTCCTGAATTTCTGAATTAAATTCAAACTGATGTTTATTTGATTCACTTTTAAGTTTTGGTTTCTTGTCTTTGCTAGTTTTAATACTACACAAATCTTGTCCTTCAATTGACTGTCAAGATATGTTTTAAACAACGAAAAAGATTCAATTGCTGAGTCCCCCGAGGACTTACCGTTTCCACGTGCAACTCCGCCGCCTTCTTCGTCGCTTGCCATAATACAATACACCAATTTTCTGATGGTTTAACTGGCCCGGTACAACCTCGAATGACGAAAACACGTGGACAAACGGCTTTTATACCAGCCGTTTGGTTATATAAACCCACTGACCATTACCATATATGGCAATAGTCGGAAATCCCCCCATATATGGTTATTATCGTAAATACGATTTATTCCGAACAGAAAATAAATATATGTACCTGGCTGACGTGACAAGCTCTGCTATGTGTACCGGTATAATCCATGGTCGTAATTAAATCGGTAATCCAACAGGCATTATTTCTTCGCAATTTCTATCCGATCAACAACTGTCAAATATCTAAATAGTATTGAAATTGTAAAGCCTTAAATGACAACTACTAACTGTCAAGTGTGACTTTCGTATAGAATGGTAAACAATGCGTATGAATATCTTTAATAAACAAGTGAAAACAAAGTGTATATCTCAGACAATCTATAGAAATATGTTTCATTTGTGTTTTTGAGTTTACCAAAAGTATTCATAGTAATTGCTTATAAGCATATTTTGAATTATTTTAATAACTAGTAGGGCGCTATTTCGCCGCATCTCATAGTTCAAATTTCATTCTTCCGTATCGTCACACTCTGATGACGCTGGTGTCCGGCATGCATATTCACTTCAAAACAATGAAATAATCTCTAAACAGAATTTTCGATGTTTGCTTAAAACTAGGCTTGTAGTTAATACTTTAATTCAAATATCTTTACAGGGAATATAAAGCGTTTAACACCAATTAAATATACACTTTGTTGCACAAATATAGGATTATTTTCTTCTCGTGATGCAGTATCAGAGCATTAAGCACCATTTAGTTTCCTTTACTTTTGTCGAGATGTTAACTATTCGTGTCAAAGGGTCGTCAGAATAAAAAAAAACAATCATGCATATGGGTCTTATGTCTAACCATCAAATTGCTTTTTAATGACAACATTGGGACTTTTATAGTTTATAACGGTATCATGATAAGAAACGCATTAAGTAGCATAATTGGGAAGAAAAATATTAGACATTAAGGCATAGGACGAAGTTTCGCTTTCAACCTTCGATATCTTGCCTATTCAGCAATGAACGTGCTCATAAACAGGGAAGTTTAAATAGACTGTAGATAATGCATTTTACGGTTAATCTAAAATAGTGATACAAGGTTTCGAACATCCTGAATGAAATTATAGTTATACTGTGAAGAATGTATGAACTCACGAAATGAATCCATTAAAATGTGTAATTGTGATTATTTATTATTTTGGAGTTATTCAAAAAGGTACTGTGAACTCTCATCATAACAACCGTTCAGTTTATGTATCTAAATATATAGATACATAGTTTTAATATGATTACAATATTTAAAATATGAAAATATATGATTAGCATGAAAATCGACCTATGCTCATGACTGTAGTAAGTACTCATTCTTGAAATAAGAAGCTTAATAGATATTTATGTACAACAACATTGACTTTACGCCACATAACTTCCTACAGTATTGAAACACTCTAATGCCGTAAAATGAATTAAAAGGCATACAAATTTTAGAAAAGGTAAAGAAAGAGGTATAACTAACACTACTCGATTATTCACATTGAATTCAACACAATGAGCAAGAAGCTTGAGTGACTTTTTATTATAGGCACGATGTTTGTGTATACTGACTCTGTTGAATGGTATCATAATGTCTTAAGGGAGAACTTAAAAATGAATTAAATCAAAGAAAACACTTTTCAGTATGGCATATGTTACTTTGACTTGCTAATATTCAAACTTAGTCGCTTAATCTGCTTCGAGATATGACACAAATCACAAGCGCATATTTTTGTTTGAACCGTTTTAAATCTGTGAACGGACTCATTTGATGAGTTTCAAACAAAATAAATTGTGTGCGAAACAATGGTATAGGTTTAACATATACAGTCGAAACCAATTGCCTCAATATCATTAGGCTCCATTTCTTCGTTAGCTAGCGTAAAACAAAATATCATATCAGTAATCGACCCACTACAATTTTAATATATCGGCAGCCCCATACTCCTTCAACTATTGACCCAGTTATTGAACAGTTGTATGAGCTGTTTTAAAGATTGTAATTACACTTTCAAATTATCAACTTATAGCTACAAACAAGTTTTGTAGTGAAACCATGCCTTGTCGAATGATATATATAATCGGCAGTATTCCACGAAGGTTTCTCAAATGTGAAGGAAAGTATACCATTGCGTTAGATAATCAGTCAATGATGAATCTGTTTGCCTTTGTTTTCTATAGATTGGATAATTAATGGTAAACATAAATTGTTAAAATGTATCAGTGCACAAAGGTTTGCTTATTCAATTTGTAAGTAGTGTGCTATACAATTCAAACTTGTTATTGCGGTACATACACTCTAGTAGTTTAAAATGAATAAGTTACTGTTGATACGAGGTATAGAATAGCACTTGTCCATTTTTTGGTGGAACTTTCAGGTCAAAGTGTTTTTGTTTCACAAAGAGAAACGAAATGGGATGAATCCCCATGCATTTTAGCAGAACCAGCTATTATCTGCAGAAACGATGGCTCGTGGATCATGGAAAATGGTTTGGAATTGCATACGAAGGCAATAGTTCAAGACAATGGATTTTGGATTGGATATGCCAAAACATGGATTAGTTTTGCTTATGTTGGTAAGAAATGTTTCTTATACATATGAATAAAACAAAATAATATAATCTTTAAACACTTTTATGTACCTTGTGCACATTTTTGATAAAAACAAATGCTTAACACGACATGCATTATGAAGAACAATCCTTTGTGAATTGGAAGCGATAAGACAATCTTCTTTGAAATGTTCAGAGTTTATTTCATTTAAACAGAATAAATGCCACTTATTACGATTCTCGGTTGGAAGAAAGCTGAATATTTAAAGCGTTGTATCATTCACACGGTATGTTCGTGATTGTTTACTATATATAATCAAACCTTTTTGTTTTCAAGGATGTAATGCAGTGAATGATGGAGTCGAATATTCAGTTTCAACTCTTGGAGAATGTAGACGTACAACAGGTTGCAAAACATTCGGAATCAGGAATTCGACTGCCGTGAGTAAACAACTAAACATACCATAACATAACAAATGATTATATCATCATTCTACTTTTCAAATGCCTTTGCTGGGAAACTATGATATGCTTTTCATACATGATAATTGAATAGAAGGAATGTTGATCACTTATGATGTATGTATGTAATTTAGTCAAGTGGTCAGATCTTAAATTGTCATACAATGGAAGAAAGAGAAGTCTAAATAGTATTTATTGAACAAAAAGGACATAATCTAAACAATTATTCATGCAAATAAACGTGTGATTAGAGAAAACCCGAATTGATCAAACTTGCGATATAAGGACAGGAAGATGCTAGTTATAGAGAAATTTGGTCTAGTAAAAATCACACTATTGTTTACAAATGTGGCTTCTCTTGCATAAAGCAAAACATTAGTTTAAAAGTCTGACCAAAGTTGCAAACTGTGATATATGTTTGTTAGACTCATACAAGTGATTTCAATGTGAATTCAGTCAAACATCTTACAAGTAACCCGAAGGGCTCGCAACAAGTGTCTTCAACGTTACAATTAAACTACACGGTCAATTCAAGTAGTCAGGAATTCATTTATGAACCCTTTTTCTTTTTAAATATCTTCAGTAACTTTTTGTCATCACATTAAGGAATTGATGCAAATGTCTTAGAAAAAAACACAACAGTTATCTAATTTAAGGCAATAACTAACTGATAGTTAAAACTTTGGGTGACCTTATGTTCACAATCTGTTATTTGGTACTTTAGTTGCTTATTGCTCATGCCAGTTTTGCTAAACCATCCAAAACATCCACAGAACAATTTAAGCTCACTTAGTAGCCAAACACTTAATGGATACACTTTTTCAGGGCACAATGTTAATTGACACTACACAAGAGACATACAACGTTTGAAACAACAAAATTACACCTCAAATTCTTTTAAATGCTTATATCAAAATAAATGTTTGAATAACCACCCTGGCATAACTTGACTGAATTTATTTGGATTTTTTTCAGGGATTAAGATGTAAGTGTGCCAGTAATAGCCAGGTTTTTTCGGGAACATGTAGAAGAAAATGCGAAGAAGCGGATCAATATCCTTGTGGTGATACTACCGACACAACTATGTACTCAATTTATACGGTGGAAAAAGGTACTATTGCCGTTGGGTTATTATTCTAACTTCAAGTTGAAAGTTATAAAGAAACTTAATGTTCATCAATGTTGCCAATACGTATGTTAGGATTGCAAAATATGTTTGAAAAATACAAATATCAAATGCGACACCGTGTATCATGTTGCCGATCTAGCTACAAGGGATACCTATCTCAACAGAAGCATAACCACAAAAAGATAAGATTCATTAGTGAAATAAAGAATTAAAATTCGTTAAATATTGATTACCAATGATCGTATACAACCGTTTTTATTAGGGAAAAACTAATCATTTTCGAGTGTAAGTGTATGAAATGTTCGCAAACAGTTAAATGTGTTTGATTTCACAGTCTTTCGCGCAGTCAGAATAGCATTTACGTACTCTGTATGTGCCTGACACATCAATCGTTTTATTTCAGTTCCACCAAGCAGCCATTCACAGGATAGAGACAAAAACTGTCTATTGTTTTATTATGCATATGGCGGACAGGTACATAATTTTTATTGGAATTCATGCCATTTAGTCTCCTATCCAGAGCTGTTATGCAGCGGCACAAACTTTTCAGGTAATTAGTTTTACTTTTTCATTATGCCGCATAAGGCGATTACCCATTGATTTTTATTGTAAGCGTCAGATTCCAATTTCTAAAGGTTTCGACCAGGAGGGAAGAGAAAAAAACAATCATTCTATTTTTTAAATTCTTTAAGGGTATTTATATAAAACATTTTCTTATAAAAGCTATCCGGCCAAATGTTATATACTTTCATTTCTTAAACAACTTTGATTGGTGAAATACTTCTTAACTTGATACATAACTGTAACTTTATGTACACTATTAATGCATTATTCCAATGACTATTGTTAGTTTTTGTTAGTTTTGAGTTTTAATTAGAAAGCCTAAGCTTACCATCAATATGACATAGACCCAATTTTGCATGGTCTGATATTTAACAGTTTAGTAAGTGTTTACTTACTTTCCTACTCATACACCCACTTCCCTAAATACCCCCCCACCTCCCCAAAAAAATAAAAAAATAAAATAACTGTCTGAAATGAGATAGCGTAGGTGGTCCAGAACTTGAGAACTTACGAAAAGCCATCTTGCTCAACATTGTGGTCATGCGTATTGTGATTTTTAGCTTGGTTTTTTATTTATAATTCCCTTGATAGTGAGATCGCAACAACTTGTTTGTGTTTCTTTGGTATCTATTCGGTCTTCAAAGTCATGAGGGGTAAATGGCATCCATGATGACGCGCAAATGACCCTACTATTACGCGGGCCCTTGAAAGGCCTATCGTTGGGCGATTTTGTATGATTTGTGCGCAACATTCTGTCACAGACAAAACGTCGCCTCATAAAGAGGTTATGGCGTATCCGGCGCGCCCCAACCTCGTTTTGCCATAGAGGAGTTCTTATTACATTGTTATAAAATATATTGTTGACGTTACAGCAAAAGAAACCTGATCAATATATTATATACCAAAATTGTATTGTCTTTGTAAAAGAAATCCAACCTCCCTACATCATAATTTAAGCATATATGTTACAGAATCAGGAGAACGGGAACGCACATAAAGTTGCACCCTCAAGTTAAGCCTTCTTTAACGTCGCATCCTGACACCGCCCATGTGTATGATTTTACTGTTACCTTTTTACACCAGTAACCTAAATCGAATATGTATAAGTCTAACAGATGGAAAATGGTTAACCTAATGCACGGTTATTTTATAGATCAAAACCAAATGGCGCAAATAAATCCTTCAAGTAATGGGAAATGGGCTAAAGCTGTTGATCACTGCTTCGTTGGAAAACTCTTCCCTGCGACGATACAAAGTATCAAAAATGCGCAGTTTACACGCACGAACGCCATTGACTACTGGACAGGAATACTTAAAAAAGAGTCAATTATATCATCGAACTACATTTTAGGTATGAACATAATTCTAATTTTCAATGTTCTATAACTTATGTTATTTGAAATGTTTGCAATAATAGTTATTATGATTCCCTTATGACATTATGACCCTTTTTGTTGTTTTTTTAATTAAAATCTGATTCTTGAAATATACTCTGACTTAAAATATCTTGTCCAGAACTTTTAAGCATACTTTTAAACTTGATTAAATAAAACGACATCAATATATAATGTTGAAATACACGTTAGAATTAGAATTGTAAAGTTAAACTTTTGGCCCGATTAATAAATAGAAAACCACTGAAATGAACTCAAAATAACGTGGAATGTCAATGGGGTAGTATAATTTGCGAGCTTATTCTCCAGATGGTTATTGTTGTATAAACAAAGTCTGTCCGTTCAGTATTTGAGAAAAAAACAGCATACATTCTAATGCTTAAATAACAAATTGAAAACTGTTTTAAAGGGAACGGTCTTGTAGCCCAAAACGTTTTGTAAGCTCAGTTTAGCGGAACATTCAAACATATATAGAGGCAGACGTTAACTTGTATTGAGTAAAATAATAATAATTATTGGATCATTGCTACACTTCTAAGTAGCGCTGTATCTGTTTTATATACTTTTGCCTGATTTATTTTCGCAAACGTGAGATGATTCGTTATTTACTAACCAGTTTGTTTAAAATGTGGAGATGGCGGCGAGCACTCAATGATTCATACAAAGGAAAGGAGATATTGTTTCTGGAATATCGTTTGTATCATCCCTTTTGTTATCTTATTCATTTTCTTACAGATAATAGCACCAATCCACCTGTGATGTATGCATATGTGGAAAAGATAAACCAGACCGTTTACGTCAGATTTGCTAATAAAGGTGAATCGAAGAAAAGTTTGTGCGCTGGAGGTAATGTTGCAGTCATTGTCAGGTTGAGTGTTCGTAAACCAGTTTGTATTCTAATTGATATCTGTTATTCACTGACCGTGTCATGTAATTTTTATATCTTGTTTTGGGATTTTTCGATATGAGGTTACAGAGCTGGTCCCTGTGGTTTTCAATTATTTTGGTATAGACAGATATAAAGAAACATATATCTTCTTGGGAAAGATACATCTTTATGAGCTTCACAAGTTTTTTCAGATTTTACATGATAATTTGAAATGCGTATACTATGTTTTATAGAGGGTCAAGTTGTTTGCATTTTGATGTTGGAGTTTCTTGTTATTACCTTTATTCTTTCCATATGATAGTTCATTTTATTTGGTTTCATGTCATTGTTTTGAATGCTGGAATATTAATGGATCAGGCTCTTACCATAGTATGTGTCTATCAAATATTTTATCAACTTGACTTTCGTCCAAGTTATGGGTGATCTATACAGGTTTATGCAAATCAGAGTGTTTTTCTGTTTAATGCACTTTTATGTTCAATTCATTTGACTAAACAGCTGTATTTGTTTCACAGATCATAAAAGTCAAATAAGTTTAACTTAATAATGCATTATAATTTAAAACAATTTCATATGCATGCATCTATATAATGAGCCTTTAAAGTCATAGTTTAAGTTTTAATTTAGTAATAAATAATGCATATTCGATTCATTTATCATGTTGTCTAGAAATGATCTTAAGCAGCGTTCAAGAATGTTACATACAAGAAATTGACAGAACCTATAAGAAGTACCACAGTAGCAAAGATTCTGTTAAAAGGTCTACGAACCCAAACCAGGCTTTTACGCATTATAGGGCTAAAACGTTATGTTTTGTGTTAATTTTCAGATGCCACATCGCGAATACCCGCGATAACGACGCGAGAAACACAACAAACGTATTCGGAATCAACCACAGCCTAAGTCACAATTACAAAAGGTTATTTAATTAAAAACTTTTAATAACTCTTATCTATTTTGTTCCCCAACAAAAAAAGAATCTGTAGAATCTTTTCCATAAATAAACTATAAGTTCAGGAAATATAAACGTTATTGAGCCTTGGAGTTCTTACACACATATTCCCTGGACGATCTCAATAAAAGTGTTTATCATACAACGAGCTTCGAATAAATTTGAGCACATGCCTTTTCCGTTAAATATAAAACACATCAATGTCAGGCTCTTCGGAATCATATGGTTCAAATGTTGTGTTTTCTGTGGTAATTTTCAGGTGTCACGATTACTACACGAGAAACACAACCAACTTATTCGGAGTCTACCACAACACCAGTCAAAAGTACAAAAGGTTATTTGATTATTAATTTAAAATTTAAAAGAACTCTCATCTGTTGTGGTTCCCAACAAATAGAGTATCTACATCATCTTGTCCTAAAATAAACTTCAGGAAAAATGACAGAAAAGCGAGCCAATTGTATACATTCTCTTGACGATTTGAATGAATTGTGTATTATATGACGAGTTTCGAAATATTTTGATCACATGCCTCGTTCGGGAAAATAATATAAAACAAACCCAGGCCAGGCTTTGACGCAGTATATGGTTTACATGCTGTGTTTTGTGTTCTTAATTTTAGATGACACAGCAGCAACACCCTCGACATCGACACGAGAGACATAGCTGAATACGTTTTCAACATCAACTACAACAGAATTCGAGAGTGCAAAAGGTTACTAAGAAATTCTGAAATATATTTGGTTCCCCATTATTCATTGAACAAACAACATCTATTTAAATAATACACACTTTATTATTCAGCAAGTTACGGAAAGGTGATATTGGCATTGATATAACGATCGATTAAGGTTTGTTATTGTGACTGTAGTTTGGCTTGAGACATGTTGCGATTGATCAGGCGTTGTTGATACGAGAGACCCATAGTTAATGGGTTTATGGATATATATATTCGTAAATATTGCTTCAACCGCAATGCGGTTAGTGAGCTTTTGACATCACAGTTCATGATTCCTTACGTCCGACCCGTCATGGGGGCTCGACTGCTTCACGGCATAGACCCATCCACAAACTCTTGACAGTCTTTAAGCTGATCAATGTGTATTCCCTATAATATTCTATTTGGTTTCTTGTAGATTTAATTCGTAAAGATTTTTTCTAACCCTTTGTTAAACGTCAATTATAAATTACAAATTAACATATGCCTTGAATGAAGTAATACGTCATGACAATCCTAACAAAAATTCATTTGAATGTTCCCGCGTTAAAAATAATGTATCAAATGTTTTCAAGATGAACAAACAAAACACTTCAACGTCGTTGCGACACAAATTCGCTATGACTTTGCTCTACTGGAACACGTCAATAAGCAAAATGCAAATACATTTTCAACTATTTCAGCCACGTCGTTGCATTCAAGATAACCAAGTACGAAATGTGTGCACATTTTATTGTAGCAATATAGATGAGCTTGCTTTTTAAACACATTTTGTATTGCAGTTTACTTTAAAAGTCACAAAAAACGGTCGTTCTGTTTGATTGAAAGTGCAGTCAAAGAGGTTTAAAGATGTTTCTGTCAATATGTCCTTTACGAATGGGTGTAAATACAAAACATTCCATGGCCGTCCACTAATTTGAAACATCATTACATCCGAAAGTAAGTTTTGTCTATATGTAAATGCAGTCCAGTCGTTTTTGGGTGTGTTTTCCCATCAACACTGAAAAGAACAAATATTCTTTTGCTTTCCACAAATAAGGTTGTTGCTACTTTTAACATGAAAAACCAGTCCGGTGTTTGCAAATAAAATCGCCATCATTTCTATAATTACAGGGCCATCTACTTTAATAGCTGTCGGTGTTTCTATTGCTGTCATACTTCTTGTTGCTGTAGTACTTGCAGTTGTGATTTGGAGAAGGTAAGACTATATTTTGTAATACACCCGTATTACTAGTATGTATTTATAGTTCTGCCAACCTGTGCTTGTATGTTTAAATGTTTCTGATATATACTATCTAATATGAGCAAGCATAAACCAATTTATAATCATAATTTATTTTAAAACTTATTTTTGGCTTAAACAACACGAATGCTTCCGCTTTTACAGGAGTTGTTGTGATTTTACCGGAAAATAAAATCAAAATGAGGTGAAATTAATTGATGAAGTACACTGAGAAAAATACCTCATTTTGAGATATGTTTTAGAACCAACTATCTTTCATATTAGTATATTCAAGCAATGTATTTTATTCTTGTTTTATTCTATAATATTCACATGGTCAATAACCGTTGAACAATTGTCGGTTTGCATGAACGAAAAATGAACAAGAAAGGCATTTAGGTTGTGAGACATTTTCATTACAGGTGACGAAATTAGCAGTGCAAGATTAAATAATTTAAGAATGGTCATACTTTCTTTCGAATGGTAAACTACTAGAATACCCAATAGAACACATATTCACATACACTTACTTACATTCGATTGAATAGGCATTTATAGCAGTATAATATATATATATGATACTTTGCAGGGGCATGCTCTGGACGTGCTTTAAAAACGCTGTGATAGAAAAGACTACCGCAGAGGTGTCCACTGCTGTGGCCAATCAACAACGTGTTGAATATGTTAACACAACAAGTGATGGCATGCACAGAAATACTGGAGACACAAGGGACGCTCAAACTTATGAGAAACTAAACATGACTTCGAGTTCGGACAACTATCTTTCACTCCAAGAGATTGATACAGATCGCCACTTTTATCAAAACACATGAATGTAAAAATATCATGCATTTCAACTAGATTTATTTCTTTTGTTCTATGTATTAGCTAAATTCAATCATATTATGTATATATACATTTATAGAATGTCACAAGATATAACGTTTTTGTTTTCAACATAACAATGCATATAGTTGTTTTTATATTACTCTTATATTATGTATTCCCTGGGTCAATACATGCACATAATTTAACCTTATTCCTGTAGTTTTCATTGCATTATCAAATAATTCTAAAAGTACCAAATTAGTTTTACCGATAAATTGCAGAAGTCACGTGTGGCAAATTATAATTTTCGGCGATCTCGGATAAAGTACCTCTCGATCGTTAATATTATTTATAAGTCTTTATTTATTCTTAAATAAAACTTGTGAACGTATGATAAGACACAAACTTACTGAACATTTCTTTTACAACATTACACTAAGGTAAGGTTTACCAAGGTTTAATGTTGTTACTGGTACAACAAAGGGCTTGTTTTTATAGATATGCTTTAAACTATGAGCATATTTTCGTCCATATCGGCATTATTAAACGTATTAGAAATACATATGGGAACTTCATCTCTTGATCCTCGTTTCGTTACTGCTTTAAAAGTTTGGCTGGGACCTTAAAAGTCATTTCTTGACAATTTCTTGGCAAAGATAAAATAAGAATGTGTACATTAGCTTTTAATTATTCATAACTCAAAATGCATAGAACAAAACACCATCTGTACTATAGTCTGTCAGTCGCAAAGTAATAAAATACATATGATTATTATTGTTCACCCTTGAAGACTGTGAATTAGACTTTTTTAAGTTAACTTTGGTCTTATTCAAGGCTACCATAAGATAGACATTCTTCCGTCACGTCACACGTTCCTAGGGTTGTCGGTAAAGGGGCTCTACTGTTGTTAGATAGTTATAACTTTAGGTCTGACTTTTGTCCCGTTTTTGTTGAATACATATCTTATAAACACTTTACTGCATTCTTTCTTAAAAATCGGTATCAAAGGGTGATAAATTATAACATATAATTCTCTTTCTATAATAATAGTGGCTAACAAAGTTGCACCATTAACATGCCTAATCAAAATAACGGCCCCTAACGGCGACACAATTATTCTCGTGTTATGTCCGAACCGAAAGCCCGCGATATTAACAAGTTAAATAGTTGTGTTTCTTTAGTTAATTCACATCCAATATTTTGACTAATGAAAGTGAACGAAATCCGCCAATTAGAAATATTTCAGACTTGTTGATGAAGCCAACAGGAAATAGGAGAATATACTGTACATTACTCTATTTTTTTCAGTTGCATTAAGGCTGATTATCTCTTAAGTTTGCAAGTAATTTCAGAAGCTGTATTTTGAATGATATTACAAATTTTGTTTTAATTTCAATTTTTATTGTGTTTTAATATCAATCAGTGACGTATATTGATTTCGTCATAAATAACATTTTAGCGTTTAAGTTAATTTGATTGGCGATATTTAATACTGGAGAAAAGAGCAAATTACTTGTTTTCATAGCAAAATATTACTATACTTTTCCTTCTTGCAAAGTCGACGGTTTTGCTCGACATTTTACTGAATATATCAAGTAGCGCAACTCCTGCCTAACTATGAATTTTGTTTGAAGT
Source organism: Mya arenaria (assembly GCF_026914265.1). Taxonomy (NCBI): domain Eukaryota; kingdom Metazoa; phylum Mollusca; class Bivalvia; order Myida; family Myidae; genus Mya; species Mya arenaria. The sequence goes on along the minus strand of NC_069137.1, from coordinate 39,393,222 downwards.
CGCAGTTGTTCACTGTTTATAGGTTTATGAAAACAAAATAGTCAGACCTTCATCGCGGCCTGGTTTTTATAGATAAAGAATACAGTACACATTCCTTTTATGCTAGGTTACCTGATGTATTTAATTTAAACCGTAAGTGATACTCCACATAATTACCACGTTTGTTTGTTTTAGAATGATTCATAAAAAGGGAAACTTTCTATTCTCTACAGTTTTACTATTTGTAGGTTCTCAAATTAAGGTTTACATTTTGTCCATTTAAAGTGCCTAGGGAACCTTCGCACTTTATTTTTCCATTATGCGAGCACTATCTAAAAATGTCTTAGCACACTGTCAGGATTTTGTAGTCGTAGTGTAGTGGACAGGTCACGTGAAAATAACAGTGACAATCATTTTCCGGTTTTGAGATTGTCTTTATATTAAATTTAAAACAAAGTATACCAGCAAGGTGGTCTGATAAGGAAAAGAAAACAACATTTATGAGAAAATAGGAGCTGTTTAGGTGAGTCTTTCAGATAACGGAAAAACAATCGTTTTTAACAAGGCTACCTTTTGTATCGTCCGCGTGTGTATATTCAAATTATTAGATATACTTGCAACGGCCCATTGGTTAGTTCTAACCTGGCCAATTTAAGCTTTCTGGCTTATTTTGTTTTACTAGGATTGTCGCGAATGGAAAGTCATTTCTGATAACATTATTCATAGTATCAACACGTACAATTTAAATATTGATGCGTGTTAAAAATTGCGTCAATATACTAGTTTAGTGCCATCAAATGATAGTCTTACACAACCGAAATGTTTTCAGATCAGTCCTTTACATGTTTCATTATTAGTTTAAAAGAAAAGTGAGTTTTAAACAGGTTGAACCTTTGATTTATTATTGCATTAAACAAAAATACAAAAATGTATAAGAATTACCCATTTAAAGTTATATGTTTAATAAACTTCTTGTTAAGTGGCCAGTCTAAACACTCAACATTTAACTAAAGAGATATTTTATCTTAGCATCTTTAATAGTGTGAGCTATCTCAAGCTGTCTAGCCAGTCGTTACGCACACACAAATAAACGTACAGTTTAGGAAGTTAAGTGCACATTTATAATCCTGAATTGAAGATAATAAAACGGACAGATAATTAGACCATCGCCTTCATATGCTTCCAGTCCTTAACCGTGCTAATGCAACAGCACATATGCCATGCAATTTCTGGTTATACCAATATCAAAACATATCCAGTCTGGTGAATTATCAAATCATTTGGCGTACACTGCACAAAGTCATCTGTTGTCTACACTTGTACCCCGTCACTTCTCTTCCTTAATAGTTCTTACTTTCCAGTTCCAGCGTCCAATAAGTCATTCAATTGCTGAATTTTATGATATACTTGCATGTGATTTACAGAGATTATTAATGATATAGAAATCATATTTCGAACAGTGAAATAACATTTTGATACGTTAAACTGTTTTGAACATAAATATGCTATCAATTCCAAATCGAACATCAGCGCGCACATAGGTGGGGCACAATTTCAACAATGTCATTCCCGAAATGACGGTAACTTCGCATAAAAATGGCGCACTTTTCTGACAAACCACAATTCAATGTCATGTTATGTCCCTTAAAAAAGTATTGGATATGAGTGAGCTTACATTCATAAAATATCTACTTGAAATATATACAAGTGGTGCTTAGCACTCATCGAGTATTTAATAAATTGTCCCCTGCGCATATATAAAAATGTCTTTTACAACTACTTTTTGATTACAAACGAAATAATCATGATGCATGCACATGCATATACGAACACTACAACTTATTTCAGCTTATTTATTAGCCATATTTAATGTTCTTTCCAAATCATAAATGACAATACAAGTGATTTTATAATACCAATAAAACGGTCTTAAATAAAGACGAGGTATGTACAAATTGAAATACAATTGGAATGAAGATAGTGGACAAGAGAGCACCGCTAGAGTATGTCAACGCTCGTCTAGGTATTGCCGTGATAATCATATGTAAGGGTTTTTCAACTCATATGCATATTTATCTGGAAATCTGCGCACTTAGTGTTATGTTTATAACTTAAAGCGTCTTGTATTGGCTGTAATTTATTTTGTTGATGTGTGTACACAAACGTGGACAAAGGCCAGAATGATTTAGCAATACTTTAATCATTACTAAAAGAAAACGTTAATAGAGCTAAACTTAGTTGATTGTGTTCTTAGATGTTGGGTGACTCTGTGTTGTTTCATTTATATTAAACAAAACTGGGCAACAATCAAACTACCGCCAAACCATCAACAGATAATAACGAGGATGGTTAATAAAAAATATTGTTCGACCGAAATATATAGTTTAATAGTAAGTATCATGTTACGCTAAAGTAATACCAATATGTAAAAAAAGAGTTTTTCTGCCACTAAAACTAAATGTTTTGGCTTGTTTTATAATTGATAAAGTATTGACTAACCAAGGGTTTGGTTAACGTATCTAAATTATTCTTTCTGTATTAATGTCTTGTTTATCTTTCCAAATTTTTAATCTTTTCATTGCGACTCTGTTTGTAACTTGCACCGAAATGTATGGCGTAAATATATTTAATTATCCATTTTGTTGCAGCAATTGAGTAATATTATTTTTTATTATGCAGTGGTGGAAATATTTAAGCACCATTCTGTACGCTTGACAGGTTTTCAAAGTCTAAACATTTCCCTTCGATAAGGGTCGAAGGTTCTGGTTAATACAATTTAATTTATGCATACAGTCATACATGAAGGTTGCAATCGTTACCCAAGATAAAGATATGACGTTTAGGGTAGCATTGGATTAATAAACACGGAAATACAAACAGACCAGGGCTACTTGGTATTTTGTTTTATCTTAAGTCGCATAACCAGGTTTTCAACATCATGAATGCAAGTATAGTTTAAAGGATGAATGATTAAAACACAAAATGAATCAATTATATAGTGTGATTGTAACCATTTTATATTGTTTGGGATTAACTGAAAAAGGTATTGTGCTATTTCATTATAACAAACGTAAAACTGAATTATCCGTACGTTTATATAGAAAACATGTTAAGCATGAGCTTCCTAATAAGCTTAATTGATCGAACACAAACTTAAAAAAGGAAGCAAATCAGATTAATACCGGCACTTACAAAGCCTCTCGGTTTTATATAATATAAAACGAAAACTAATGTATAGATTGCGTTCGTTTGGTTCAGTTTTCAGTAACTTATCAACTGAGTGAGCGCCAAGAGTCATATTTCACTGTTGGTGCAAATAGTTTTTTTCTGTTGAACTAAATTAACACTCGTGAAATTCTTTCTTTTGGTGTTATCAATGAGATGAAATATATTGCGAAGTAACTCTAAAATGAACATATTTTCTTTTTATCATATATTTTAAGAGGGATTTAAATGACAATACTTCATATGCTATTATAGTAGCATTTAACTAAATTCGTTAAAAATGACGTCATAGTCACGGTTTAAATATGGTCGAAGAATACGTGGAAGGAAAAAAAGCACAACAACAGCATTTTAGGGCAATTACAAGAAACAATCAATGAAATTTAAGTTAAATTTGGCGTGAATGACACGTTTCGTGTTTAAGTAACGAGTACTATAGGTAACCACAGTACAGTACCGGGAGATAAAATCGGTGAAGATGAAAAAAACAGTGAGACAAGGAAATGTTCTGTTGGAAATTTTTTTGTTTTACTTACAAAAGAACTGTATTTAACAAACCATGTAGTAAAATGTACACAAAAGGCAATTTACATTTTTGATTGGTTTATAAACTGTTATTGCTACCACTTAGTGTTCAAATTATACATCACGCGAGTGACAAATTATTTCAATCACGAGCAGTCATGTACGATCTGTGTTGTACCATATTGTTTTAAGGAGAATAAATTAATTGATTAAGACGGAGAAAACACTGTTTAGCATGGTAAGTGTAGTTAAAACATTTGTTCCTAAAGCGTTAACGCTACCATTAACATAGTTCAAATTATATATCACGAGCGTAAAGCGCGAGTGACATATACTTTCGATCACGGAGAGTATATACAGACAGTGTTGTACCATATTGTATTTAAAGATAATAAATATATTAATTCAACCTAAGAAAACATTTTTAGTACGGTACGAGTAATGTAAACATTTGTAAAAACACTATTTTGCTTCTCAATTTGATAAAGATCTACAACACATATAATTGAAAGAACCTTTTTATATCTGTATAAAAAGTATTCGATGAGTATCATGCAAGTAACTGAAACGAACAAAAGAATCAGTACTTCGAAGTTAAGTTGTTTATCCAAACAATGCTATTACTTAAAAAAAATATGTTCAAAAGTACCGTCGACCATAAGTATTCTAATAAATAAGCATTCAATGTTGACAAATATCAACAAGGAGTAAAAAAAAATATGCTTGACACCATCAGAACGGTTACATATCACTATTTAAAGTTGTGACATCAGGCTTTTTCGAAAAATTAACATTTATAAACAAGTCCCAAAATTCGGTATCAAACCGTAAAAAAGTTTATCAAATTATGTCACAATAAATCACGTTTTAACGTAAAATTGAAACACTTATGACAACAATTCATTTAAAAATTAATAAATTATCACTTTATTATATGTTTATTTAAGTTTTTTGAGGCCTGCTGACATATTACAAACAATTACCATTTTTCATGTACTTTGTTATAAGCGATGATTAGCGATGTTGCGTTCATGCGATAATAATCGAACTTGCCGAAAGGTACTTGATTTATGGAATGAAAGTTGAGGTAAAATATTTATGTTTTAAATCTTATGAACAAACAGTCAAAACAGGTTGTAGTCGTAGATCGGGAGGACGAGTTAGTTTTTTATCTTCAAGTATGTTATATATGTAAAGCTATCAATTTACAGCATAATTTCAGAAGGCAGTTAATTGAGAGTATACGAAAAGCACTACTTTTACAGGTTTGTGTAATTGAAGGCACTTATGTGAACTTCATTATTAAATGAAGTACACTGTACAGGTCAAAAAAGCATCTGCGATAGCACGAGGACGGTGATATATGCGAGTATTAGAGATATTTATATAAAAGCTAGCCTACAACGAACCTACAAGTTTATGTTCGCATCCTTTCTTATTACTCGTTGTGTAAAGTATGTTTTTAAGTTGATGCGTATGAGACTGATATTGCTTAAATTTAGTATAAATCGATACCAGTGGAGACAAGTGTGAGGTTATGGCCATGTTAACTAGTTGAAGCCCACAGTAAACTCGGGTGCCTGTTCACTCGTGTTTTACTGACCGTTCAAAGGAGGTAATCAATATTTTACTAGTTTGATGAGAGGGTGGTCTGTTTGTGGTGTTTTTATTTGTGTATGTGGTGTTGATATGTTTGTGTCTCTAGTTCCTTATCATTTGGGACCCTGGCCTTGTGCCATAAAATAGGATTTACTTTTTTACGAACGGGTTTTCATTGTATGCACAAGGGTTCGTTTTCTGTCTCTCAGATAATGAAGGCTCTTGCTCTCAGATATGGTTGATATTTATCGCTGTGCAAACTCTTACTTTATCGATCTGGCAATAGTGTGCTATGACTCCTTATTTTTTAATAAATGTTCCAAAATAAATAAAAACAATCTCAATTCTATACATAGAGGATATTTCTTTTTTATATAATATAATTTTTATATGATCACGAGTGAAATGAAATATGATCTTACACTGAAATAAGCAAATTTTCTGTTCATTCAGTATTTTAATTTCATTTTCTTCATATCCAGTTTTTGGAGAGGGTGTTATTGACGCCGCTTCCATTGGGACGTTCCTCACGTAAAATTAAAGCTGATAACGTAACTTTCATTTGTTTATTTCCGTTTTTTTTTTGAGAAAAAGTTCTCTGATTTTCTTTTTATAGATTATTATAAGATTGTTTTAAACGGGGCATGAAAACATTACCAAATTACAAAGCCGCCATTTATGGATTAAAATTTGAAAGGTCGAATGTGTTAGCAAAGCTTAATGGAAATAAAACATTTTACTAAGTTTTAAAGTGTGTTTCATGATACATGGGTATTCGGTCATCGTATTGTCAGAGACTTGTATGTTTTGTTTGAAGACAGGTCGTTTTCCAGGTAAAGATTGATAACCACGGTAGTCTGTTGAAATAATTTTAAGCGTTGGTGGGGTAACAAAATATCAGTATATCTGTAAATTGTTGTGAGAATTTTCCGGGAAGTTCGTTTTATGTATAACAACGACAAACAGTTTAAAATACATTTAAACGATGATATAACATTCTATTTATGTTCGAACAGTTTTTTTTTATAATCAGCAATTTGTTTGGTTTGAAAGCAAATGTTCGAACATTCAGCTTCAAGATCAAGAAAAGGTTTGAAAAACTGAATAACCATTTTTTTTTATCAACGGTAAGTTATTAATTAAGTGTTCTGTTTGGCCTTTAAAAGTAGTTCTTAAACTCAGTATGTCATCAAAAAAGCAGGAAAAAAATCTGTTATTAAGCATTTCCTTTCTTATTTTCAGGTCATGGAGTTTTTGTTTCACAAAGTGAAACAAAATGGGACGTGTCTACATGCACTCTGGCAGAACCAGAAATTACCTGCAGTGATGATGGCTCTTGCGTTGTAACAAATGGTTTGGAGTTACTTAACAATATAAACGTTCCAGACAATGGTGTTTGGATTGGATTTACCAAACTATGGATGAGTTATGCTTATGTTGGTAAGTAAATGTACAAATGTGTATAAATAAGCATATAAGTAAAACGAATGAAACATCTTCACCGATTTCATTTCTATGACTTTATTTATTATACGGTTGTGCTTTAGAGACGGTAAATAGTTTAATACCTCAAGTACAAACATTGAGTGTTAACAATACATTCTTGTGTCTTTCTTTTCGGTGAAATAGCGAGTTAATCATTTAAAAATAAACATTTAAAATAAAGCAGTAAAACACTAAGGAGTGGGAAAATCAAATTTAAGACTTAAATAATAACTTTTCAAATCAAGTGTTGTTACTTCCCCTAGATCAGAACTGATCAGCTTACTTTCGAACCAGTAAGTTGTATCAAAAGTATGAGTTTGTTACTTCAACGAAATTGCATATGTTTAAAGATAGATTGTGTTGGAAATAAAACATTTTTTGCATCTATCACATTTCGGCTCCGCTAATTAAGCCTCTTATAAATTAGTTGTGAAGACCATTCTGCCCTTAAGCCACAGTCCTACCGCCCTTCCGGTCTGTCCCGGATCGTCCCGGACTGAAATTTGCCGATTCAGGATGGTAACCGAGTTGGACCCGTTCTAGATCCGGGCTGATCCGGGACAGCCCGAGATGGTCTGGGATGGTACTGAATGGCCCGATATACCACCCAGGCACTTTTAAGTTGTAAAACCGTGTTGATTCTTGGTGATCTGACATGTCCTGTTGGACCCCGGTCACCCTGGGGCGGTCCGTGTTAGGTCCGTCGTGTTGCCATGGGTGTAACGCGGTGATCTGTGTTGGCTACGTGTGTGTTTCCGTGTTCATCTGTTTTGGTGCCGTATTAGGCCAGGTTGGTCCAATGTTTTGAGACCGTCGAGGGACTGTTGACTCACGTTCGCTTTAACAACACAACTCAAGAACAGCCTGGAACACCCTGGATTAAGATCTCTTTATCCGGGGTGTTTGATGTTTATCCGGGGTTGCTTGTGTTGGGTCCACGTTTGGTGTGACCGTAGATTTACTGAAATATAGCGTTACATTGCGGCCTCTTGAGTTTGAGCTCGACTACACGAATAATAAGGAAGCTTTACTACTCGCCCCAGGGTCGGCCTCCCATTAACGTTTTAGGGCAGGTTGGCATTAAATTAATTTCAATAAATACAAGATACAGAACGAAACAACAAGTGGATTCAAATATGTATAAGTAGATACGATTATACCAAAAATTATGTGCATGTATCCATTACACAGATACAACAGGTCTGATTATTAAAATTTGGATGAGTTTTATCGTTAAGATCTTTCTTTTACGTTATTACTTAGCAAACGCTCTTTGTGCTCATTGTGTTTGTCCCTGACCCATGTGTATTGTATACACATGACCTAACAGACACCCCTTGTACATGTCCTTGACCCCGTTGTGATACAAAATTATTTCTAGTTAACAATGATCCCCGACACTCATACTTCTTAAGGCATTATTCGAACGTCACATCATGATTATCGTTCGATTCCCACGATTCTGTAATGTGTCCGACTATGGACACACATTTCTTCACAAAGTGACATCAGACCCCAGCTGGGAATGGTCCATTGCTGCCTCCCGGAGCAGGCAGCTCAGCCAGTTTTAGACATGTAATATGAGTAAAAAATGTTTGCATATAAGTATTATTTTTATATTATTTCTCTTTAACATTGTGCAACAAAAAATGAATAATAATTAATTTGATAAAAGAAATTAATATTTTAATTTAAATCAATCACATTTTTATTCAATACATACCAATAACTCTTTAGAGTATTGTCCCAAAAAGTCTTCCAATCATAGGTCCAAAATGTGATAGGAGTAGGGCCAAATTATTAAGGGACTGAAATATCCTATGTTTTAATAAGGGCCGTATTGTAAAGCATCCCGAATGGCGATGTACTTTTTAACAATCTTGCTTGGAGGGATTGGAATATAAAGTTAGAACAGATGCAAATGTGCGAACTAAATATGGCCCAATAAAAACTGTGTTGATGTATCAAATATATATATATTTAAATCTAACAAATGAAATCCCGCTGGTTTTGATTCTCGTTTTGTTCAATTAAGTGCACGGAACCTCTGTATTATAAGCTTTGTTGAAATGTATTATTCTCCATGTCTTATTATGATGTTTCACTATCGTACAAGTCTTAAATATCTTTATTTTAAAGGATGTAACGAATTGAATGATGGAGGCGAATATTCTGTTACAACCCTTGGGGAATGTAGACGCACAACAAACTGCAAGACCTTCGGAATAAGAAATTCAACAGAAGTGAGTAATTAAGGGACAACTAAGCGTAACATGAAATACGCTTATGTATATTCATGTAATACACGTCATCCAGCCACAACTACAATCGACAATACAATGTTAATATCAAATATAATAAAAACTTTGCTTTAAAAAAGGACAAACCTAAATAATAACTTGCAAAACAATCATACAAGTGTAGTAGTAATTTCTTATTTTTTTTTATAAATGCATATCTTTAAAGGTACTTGCTCATGTATTTGTAAAATGTTCTCTTGTTTATATGACGAAATCAAGTGTGGCAAATCAATAGGAATGTTAAAAAGTATACCAAAAGCTAGAACCCTTCAGCAAATGTTGATATTTGCTCAAATATAGTCTTTGAGATTGAATTTTCAATAGCGTTGAAAACGAATTAAGCAAATGTATTACGGCTCTATTGTTGTATACTTAGTTGAAAGACATTATCTCGTGAATTTATCAAGGTATCGTTAAGACGCCAAAATATCCATCACTTTTTAAAAGTCCTTGTTGCCTTGTGGTTTTTGCGTCGGTGTTCTTGACATTACCGGTGTGGGTTCGAAATTCACTAAAACCCAGTAAAACAGTATTATTTTATGAAAATTCGATATTATAGAGTAAAATAATGATAACCTAAGCGTTATCAGATGCATTCCCGAGAAAACCTAAGTATGGGCAAAACACATAATCGAGTACCTTCAAAACATAAGTGAATACATATCTATACTAATAACTTTGTAAATACCTCCACTGACTAAAGATGTGTTGATAGTATAATGAAACATAATTGTGAAGATAAAATGTTTACAAATAAGGTTGTCTATTTATCATTTTATAAAACAGTCAAAGCTTAAATTGTAATACAATGGCGTTTCAGAAGAAAACAAGGTACACATTTTAATTAAAAAAACAAACAAGACAAATAATTTAAACAAATAATTCCAATCAAGACAGAAAGCAAACCAGAAGAAAACACTAATAAATGAAGAATTACTCTTTATAATTCATTTCCTCAATTCATTAAGAATTTTCTTAGTTTTGTTTAAGATTTTAAAATGATAAAATGTTAGTAAACATTTAAAGTAGGAGTCTGATTTGATATCAGTCAAATACTTAGCGTCGGTAAGAACTGCCTATGCCGGTATGTCGGTATTGCCAAATTATCCAATACAAGCTCACCCAGTAGGCAAACAAATGGATACACTGTTTTATGGCACAATGAATAACGACATTACATGAGAGACATTTAAAGCAACAAAACAGAACCCACATTCATAAAAGTGCATAATTATATCATTAAATGTTTGGCTTACTACTTTGTCATAACTGTGGCAGATCCGTGGTCTGATGGTGACACACTTGACTGTCAATCCAGGGGTCGCAGTTTTGATTGCCCGCCGCACAACTAAATTAATAATCTTCTTTCAGGAACTTCAAATGGTGTTCTGTGTGAAAGTACTATACAAAGGTGCACGTTAAAAAACAAGAGTTACTTTCACCAGTTTTATATTCTGTCTGTGCACTATGCTCTAAAACATTAAATTACTAGCAATCTTATCGGAACACTCGCCGAATAGGCAGTGCGAGTATAAATAAGCTTCCATAGACACACTTTGGCATAAAGTTACTGATTTCTTTCAGGGATTAATATGTAAATGTGCCAGTGATAGTCATGTATATTCGGGAACATGTAGAAGAAAATGCGAAGAAGCGGATCAATATCCTTGTGGTGACACTACCGACACAACAATGTTCTCAATTTATACGGTGGAAAAAGGTACTAGTTACGTTCGTTTATAATGATAAGGTCAAGTTTAAAGTTACAAAGGAACTAAATTTTATTAAATGGTTACAATGCGTATATTTACATATCACATACTCGTATGTTTGGAAAGTACCCATGTATGTTTTCTGACTAGGCTACAAAGGATCCCCCCCAGAAACAAGCATAATATGTTTTAAGACTTGTTCATTATTTACAACAGGGTATTTCGTTTAAATATCAATTACACAGGGCAATTATTAAGAAAAAAATATTCCCGTAATGCATGTGTAAATATTGATGGTACGCAGTTAAACGTCTTTCACGATGTCAGAATATCATTTATGTACTTTGTATGTGCCTGTTAAATCAACAGTTTTGTTTTTCAGTTCCTCCCAGCAGCCATGCACAGGACATAAGAAGAAACTGTCTTCTGTTCTATTTTGCAATTGGAGGACCGGGACATGATTTTTATTGGAATTCGTGCCATTTCATCGCCTATCTAAAGCCATTATGTAGCGGTACAAATTTTTCGGGTAACTTGTTTCACTTTTTCATTGTGTCGCTTAATTTAATTCGCCATGCATTATATTGTAAGCATCAGATTCCAATTTCAAATCTTATCGACCAGGTGGAAGGAAACAAAACAAGCATGCTATTGTTAAACTCTTTTATAAAATAACATAATTATGTTTGGAAGAAAACAATCCAGCCAAAAGCTATACACTTACATTTCTTTAACAAACCATGATTGGTGAAATACTTCTTAACTTGTTATATAATTGGACTTTTTATAAGCATTACAAACCATTATGCATAATTCTAATGAGTATAATTACTATTATTATTTGTTTTTTTTGTTTTTTTTTAATTGGCAGACACAAACTTACTCAATTCGACATTGCTAAGCTTAAACAATCTCGAAGCCAAACAATCTTACAGCCCTTCCCAACTCTCTCACCCCACTCCCCCTTAATTTAAATATATATATATATCAAATATTAAGTGAAAATAGACAAACAAAAGTGAATTAATTCGAATCATGATACGGTAAAGGTTTATTGGACGGTCGATCTGTTGCAAGATACACCAATTTGAGTCTTGGTATGTTTTAATGACCAAATGAACTTCTTTCGTGAACATACGCTGTTGATTTACTAAAAAATAAATAAAAACATATACCCAAATATTGGAACCGTTAAGACAAATGAGTAACAAAGCATATCAAAAATAATAAAAAGTGTGATATGCCTTTGCAAAAGGCATTCAACATATGGCTCATATGACCAAACTAACACGCTGGCCCTTGTAGGGTCGTATGGAGGGCGATTTTATCTGATTTTTGCACAACATTCTGTGACAGACAAAAAGGCGCCACATACAAGGAGTAGAGCGTATCCGGCAGTGTCCCCAACTCATTTTGCCCTAAAGGAGGTTTTATTACATTATTTAAACTTAACGATTTGAATATTAATGTATCTTAGGGGAAAACACCCAACGGCCTATGTAACAGAATCAGGGGAAAAGGAATGCACGAAGAGTTGCACCCAAATGTTAAGCCTTCTCTAACATTCAATCCCGGAACTGCTCATGTGTGTGATTTTACTGTTATCTTTCTACATAAATAACACAAATTGAACTTTATGGGAACCTAAAATACTCTAAATTTGTATTCAGATGCACGTTTACATTACAGATCAAAACCAAATGGCGCAAATATATCATAAAGGTAAAGATATATGGGCTATGGCTGTTGAACACTGTCTCGATGGAAAACAATTTCCTGCAACAATACAAAGTATTAAAAATGTGCAGTTCTCAGACCTGAACGCCCTGGACTACTGGACAGGAATAATTAAAAAAGAATCAATTATATCTTCGACTGACATGTTAGGTATGTGCATCATTATAATTATCAATGAAATCTGAGTAATGTTATCTACAGTGAGAACATGTATGGGATATTATGTCATCATATCGGCGTTATGAATCTCTTTTGACATAATGTTCATGTAATTACATATGTATTCTTTTTTTTTTGATAAATATTATTATAATTGTGTGCAAGTGCAATGTAACAGACACTTGAACATTGTTTTGTTTAGTTTGACCTCATTTCAATTATTGCATTAAAATTGGTTTTGCATTGCTTTGGATTATATTTAGTTGAAGTAACGTTGGGCAAAGAGCACCACAGACAATTCATGGGAAATAATTACGACCGATTCATGTCTGAGTTCAGATTCAAACAGCAATATTTTAAATCTATATTTCGTTGTACTTTTCTTCTACTCGAGTATTGATGATGAAATTTGCTAAGTTTGTTTACTGTTAAACGAATGGAATAAAGATGATTATTTGTTGATTAATGAAAGTGTTTTTTGTGGGTCTTATTATATATTCGGACTTTAGACTGTGCGTAACATCCCCCTATGTCGAACATTTAAAACTTATATTGTATTTCTTAAAAATGCGTTTAAACTGAGATATAGTTTCTAGTATATGTACATTTTATTAAAAGGCTATTAAAACGTTTAAATATTTTTAAACAGGTATTTGTGCAAAATATTGAGAATGATTTATATGATAGTTCGATCATCCTTCGTGTTGCCTTTACTTGTCAATTTTCTTACAGATCATAGCACTAATCCACCTGTGATGCATGCATATGTTGAGCAGATAAACCATACCTTTAACGTCAGATTTGCTAACGAAGGTGAATCGAGAAAAAGTTTGTGCGCAGGAGGTAAATATAAATGTGGCATTAGTCATATATACATTGCTAAATGTTGGGTTAAGTGTAAGGTTGCTCTTTATTTTAAACCAATTTTACCCTTATCCTTATGTATTTAAACGGGATCCTAGATCAATATTTCACGACTTTGCTTGTCTGTGTAATTTACATTATTTTGCTATTCGTTAATGCAATACTTATATGTACGTAACACTTACAGGTATCAAACGTGCAATACAGATATCTGTAAATATCGTTGATGTATATCATAACTTTATTCATTGTGTAAATAAGGACTAAGCCCATGGACGTCATCGGATTAACAGTACCGATTTTATTCAAATTCATTTTCTTGTACTTTAGTTTTATACATGTTTATGAAAAATGTGATATAATATTCGTAAGACACAAGCCTTACGGGTTTGTATCATTAAACTATTGATTAAGCTCGTTAACACACACTAGGCCGATGGTACAGAACTGTGTTGCTTTAGGCTCAAACATTCACTTTTGAAATAATGGATATATTTTAGGACGAGTAAAGTTTTATGTGCACATATAAAAATAGTTTAAATCCCGATGGAACTCGTTTTCCCCCTACCATTCAAAGGTTGTTTTCCATAAAAATAACTGAGGAGCTCCGAATGCATTTGCCTGTGTTTCCTTTATTACAGAAAAGGTCTTTACTTCCTGTTTTATATTTACAAACAATGGCTTTATAGGCAATCAAATCCAGAATTTATGCACTTGAATATACTCATTGTTTAATGGTATTTTGATCAACAAGATTGTACACATTTTGATAAGTGAGATTCTTGTTATATCTAGTTTGATCTAATTTCAATATCCTCCAAAATTCACTTTCGGTTGGCAATACAATCCTTAAGTAAACATGAGCCCTTAAAGAGACTCTCTCATTATTGTGAAACAACGAAATAAAGTGTGCCAAATCATAGGGAGTGTTAAAACTAAGATACTAACGGCTGGGACCCTTCTACAAATGTCTATATGTGCTCAAATATTGTCTTTGAAGTACACGATTTCAAATAGTGTTAGTAACGCTTTTCAACAATCAGCTTAAATGTTATGTAATTCTTACCTTTGTGTATGAGTCCTTCTGGCCTTGTGGTTTTATTGTCAGTTTTCTTATTGTCCGTTTCGGCTTCGGTCCCAATTAACACCAAACATTTTTATACTCTACGTGTAGTGTTTCTGCAATTTCGGCATCAAAGAGTAAAACAGTAATAATGTGTTTAATGTTTTCAGATGCATTACCGGGAAAAAGAAATTCGTGCCAAAACATGAGCGAGGTCTTTTAACGTCACATTTAAAATAATGAATATTCAATTTTAATAAGCGCTTTGGCTAGAATTTATCACTAGTAGCTGTTTCCTATGGATGTTCAATAATGTTACATACCAGAAACAATATCAGACACATTGTTTAAACATCCTTTCCAACCTGACATGTGATTACATAATGATGTGAAGCAAGCTATAATGGAAACTAAAAGACCAACGCCAGGCACCAAAATCCAGGCCAATGTTTAAGCAAGCATGTGATAAGGAGTTAATTTTTCACTATTTCTTTTCAGATGGCACATCGGCAACAACCTCTACAACGACACGAAAGACACCACAGACAACTTATCCAGAATTAACTACATCAACAGTGAAAAGTACAAATGGTTAACTTAGTAACTCGCATTACTTTTATGATATTTGGTTCTCATGCATACAATGTATCGCGTATTACCATACAAAATATACATATTTATATCCAACAAGTTCAGTTTTCAGCGAACCTTAGATGACCTATTTACCAATGTCTATGTTTTGTTCGATTTTTCAGATGTCACATCGGCAACACCATCTACAACGATACGAGAGACACGGTCAACTTATTCGGATTCAACCACAACACCAGTCAAAGGTACAACAGGTTATTGAATTTTTTAGTTAAAACTTTAATAATCAATTATCTATTGTGTTTTTTAACATATTGAGAATAATTATACCGTGACTCATCCAATAATAAAATATTTATTTCATCAATTTTAGGAAATGTGTATGTTAGCGTGCCTTGTTTAGCTTTCTGACATATTATCTAAACGGTTTGAATACAATTGTGTATTCTATGATGACGAGTGTTAGATTATTTTGTTCACATGCATGTTTCGGTATTTATTTTAAAAGCCTTACCTGTTTCACCTTTGCTGCTGTAAGCCTAATGTTATAAAGCAATGACATTTTTCATGCAACATGCATTTCAAACAATTAATACCGAATTTTTTAGAACAAAAGAGGTATATTATCGTTTAAATTACAATTATCAATATAAAGCATACTAAGCTATTATTGTTTACGAATATAATACTTTAGCAAAATTTGACACTATATGCGAAAAGGCGACGTAGTTGATTGTAATATATGGTCATCGCGTCATTTACAGTTTCAACGCATTAAGTACCTTACGGCTTAAAAAAGTTGATAATTAATAAAATCGAAATATCATGTTTAACTCTAAAAATTAAGATGCAAATGAACTATTTTATTCAAATAAATACGTAACTTAAAACAAAATGAGGAATGGCAGTATGATTTGCTGGGATATTACCAAGTTATTTAAAAGTAGTAAAATATTTTCTGACTAATAGAGATAGACTAATGTTATATTAGACATGTGTAAAACTATTTTTTAGGAATGAAACAATGCAAGTTACAGCCCAGTAGCTTGAAATTTAACATCATGATCAGAGGCATACAGATTCAGGCCAGGATTTTACTCAGTTTATAATCATTCAAAATTTATACAATTTATGTTCTGTTTGCTAAGTTTCAGCTGGCCCCTCGGAAACAAACTCAATAACCACGCAAGGGAAACAGCCTACGTATCAGGAGCCAACCACAACGCCAGTCAAGAGTACAACAGGTTAACTTAGAAACTTGCATTATCTATATGATGTTTTCCACTGCATAGAATGTATGTATGTTTATTCAACAAGTTCAGTAATAGGCATACCTTTGATGGACGTATACATCAAGTTAATGTTTTCTTTGATAATATTCAGATCGCACATCGGAAACACCCACTTTAACGACACCGGGTGACTATAATTCAAATTCTACACAAACAAGAGTATCGTTGGAGTAATGTTCTAATTTAATATCACAGGGTACTTGAAAAATGATATTTAAGATCATTTACAAAACCAACGTTGTTTTCACATAATTATTTTATTCCTTTCAATTCAAATGTCTTTTTTTTGCGTATCGTGACCAGAACATTTAGTGTGACGTGGATTGCATTGGCTTATTAGTGTATGTATCTAAACGTCGTGCTTCAGTGTCATAGTTTTGATTCACATTTGTTGCTAAGTGATTTATAGTAGAGGATAAGATCGTGACATATTTCACTGACTGAGCTCTTGAAGTTACATTTTACCTTGATTTGAAATTGAGAAAAGGCTAAAATTTTACATCAGTAAGAAACATCAAGATTACATTTAACTGTTTGAACATTGAAATATTGTTTCACTGATAAATCTCTTAAAATCCTCCGGTACGCATATCATTATGGGATGTAGTTGATGTAGTCGAAGCATAGTTGGAAAATGCATTGTAGAACAATATTTGCGATACGTTATGTTTTCTCAAGTATGTTTACTGTCATATATGTTATATTTTATTCTTACGACATATATCAGAAAATATATTTCGTACGTAGTTGTTAAGATTAAAGTCATAGTTTTGATATCCTTTGACATATTTCCTTCCTAAAGAGAACAAAAGAGTAACAATAATAAGCAATATACAAAAATGGCATGTCGTGTGCATATCCTCTATCAAATTTTGACTGTGGACGATTTGTTTCAAATAAGTGTGACTATAAAAAACACCATAATACTGCTATTACTTTACAGGGTCAATCGCAAGTCTCGCAGCTGGTCTGTCCATTTCTCTGATATTGCTTTTCGTTGTCATGGTTATAGTGCTGCTGTTCTTGAAAAGAAGGTTAGTCTATAAGTGGTATTTGATTTTTAGATTAATGTCCGAATGCATAAGTACGCGCCAACTTAAAACGGTATTTCCATAAACCAATGTTAATAGGGTATTTTTTATATCAGACAAAAACGAGCGACATGTCCTTACCAATCATTATCAGTTTTATTCATCATGAAATGTCAACATCCCTTGTAATGATTCATATACTGTAGTAGTTGATCGAAAAAAGGTTTATCTAAGTTATGCCAAGGTTTTGTTGAAAAGGTAAAATCTAAAACATGACTCAGTGCAATTGAATGTTGAACTTGATTTCATAGTTCAAAGTGTATTAGTTGACTGTTTATGATATAGATAAATGACTTTTGCTCGTTTGCTTAAAAAACGAGATATTTTCGTAAGTATATTTGATGTCTTCGCACGTGGCGGCGGTGTGGTCGTAAACCTTTGTCACCATAGTTGAAGTAGTCAGAGGCAATGCAAAGGTCTATGATATCGTTAAAATTAATGTTCCTGACTAATATGTTAACCCCTTAGATAAATGCGCCGTATGTTTGACTTCGCAGGGGACTTCTACCAAAGTTATGCAAACATAATGATGACAAGAACAACAATACTGCAGACACTGCGACAGAATTATCATTCGTATTAACATCGAAAAGTGAATCAACTACAAACACAGTTCAGGATTTGACAGCCTCAAAACATTCTTACTTTGTGCTTGAGAAAACATTTGAAGTAACAAACAAAGACGAGATCGATCATTATGCAGAGCCAAATATATCCGATGTTGACCATCATGATTTGACTAAACCTTCACTGAAAGAAACTGATAACAACTACGACACAATCGATGGCAAAAAATCTCCAGCTGAGTCTGGATTGACGAAGCTTAATAACAACTACAACAAAGTAACTTTACATCAAACTAATGAGTACGATCACATTCATCTCAATGGAAGGCCGACCAAGGACGACATACAAACTGAAAATGAATACGATATATCGAATAACGTTATCTTCGGCAAACCCGATAAAGGCTATGATGATTATGACAGTGACATCTATAACCATTTGGACAAGCAAGATTTAAAGAGCTCTGGCACAGGTGAAGTTTATGGAATGCCAAATACAGACGGAGACAATGACTATGATACTTCCGGTGCACTTAAGCATATAACGAATACAGCTACAAAAACTCAGCAACCTGAATATGCCGTGATTAAAAAAAAATGGTAGAATCATAAATCAATAAATGGAAGTTAATGTACACGATATAATAACTAAACATTGATAAGATCCAAGTGCAGTGATAGACACCTAAACCATGACAAATACTTATTTTAAGGAGAGGAAATACCCAACTAGATATATCTTCAGTTCCATTATTGTTAATGCGCCAATTGTATATAAACTGTATGAAAATATAAACTCGTCAGTCAATTAAACGAAATATGATTGTAATGCCATTTTGAACCGAAAAGGCCAATAAGTTGTACCACATCAACGGCGTCGTCTGGTAACCAGTTTCAACTATGCAAATAATTTGGTTTTCCAATGTACTGTTCATTCGAGAGTTATCTAAAGTTATGACTGATGTGAAACAAACCAATGCAAAACTGACCATGCATGGGTGGTTTGAAGTTGTAATTTTGCCTCTTCAGTGGTAATTTCCGCGTGATGCGTATAGGAATACACCAAATTGCTGACGTTGACATTTCAGACAATTTTCTCATATCAGCGGAAAAAGTAGCAATTCATGAGAAAACAGTGTCTTAATATGATGCAGACACTCTATATGATTAAATAAAAGCAAACACAAATGCAAAATTAAATTGCATGGTTTAGCATTAATTATGGCAATACAATACACGATTGTCCGCAAATGAACTTAGCATTTAAAAGTTTTGAAACATTACATGCTTCGGCAAAACCAACTGTTTTCTAGTAGTTGTTTTTAGCATATTGTGTAAGTTTTATGTGGACATGTCTGTCATCGTTTTGCAATGTTGTTGCCAAATTAATATCTGAAACGATCAACCAAATCGCAAAACGTCCAACTGTGTATTATTGTATCTAAGTAACATCTTAATGATTAAGAATGTGCGGAGTGGGCGTGAAGTGTAGAAGGTGCGTACCATTATCATAAGCGAGCATTTGATGTTCTAGCCACACATTTGTTATCATAACTTGTCGATATTAAGTGATTCCAAGAAAGGACTGAATAATATGTATTTTAGATGTTCGAGGTGTAGAAGATACATACCATGTATGATTTGAAATGTATGGTTTAAAATGTATGAATCAAAATGATAAAGAGTAATTGTTAACTAATTGATAGAAAAGACAAGTCATGTATTAAGATGTTTTGTATTTGTACGTTGTGTTTTTGTTCGAATGCCATTCCTTACAAAATACATTCAAACTTGAAATACGAACCATGAAACATATCAAATGTCAACCAGATGCACACATATTACAAAGCATAATTGATATTTTCGTAGACACTATCCAACATATATGTTAAACGCCTCTGGGCGCTCACATCACCGCCATTGGTCTGATTGTGTATATCTAGCATCGCACACGTTGTATATTCATGACGCAAATAGGAGGATATCCCCGCTATGTCACGTTTCGGAGAATGTTTTGCAGAGATGGTTACGTTGATAAATTGTATATGATTATACAACCATGTGTTATTCTTTGGTGGCATAATATATATTTATTTAATTGGTGAATGTATTGGTAAAATGACAACAAGCATTGTGTTAATTTATAATTGTTGGACTTCAACACAGATCATTATCCTTATCGCTCTGTTTGTTTCAAATTGTTATTTGACATTCCTTCTTTTGATTTTGATTATTTTAATCAATTGATTCTAGTTTTGTTTTCAAAATGCGTATTTCAATCCGAGTGGCCAAGAGAAAATTTCCTTAGTGGAAATGTAACCAACATTATATTGAGCGGGGGCAATATTGTTTTACATCGATGTATTCTTATAGTGTAGATATTAGATAACCAGTTTGAAAAATCATCGGAGATATCCTCTATTTCTTAAACTTCAATCACATTTTTATTGTAAGAGAAATAACATATTCAAGTAACTCTATATTCTTTTGAATATTGTATAAGCAGAATTTTTATATTTCAACAAGGATCCAACGGCCTATTGGAAATTACCGTATATCACGAACAATCTATTTTTGACCAAATTTTAGCATACGGAATAAGTTTACAGATTATAACCAAAAGAATATCCTGCTCTGAAGCCAGTCTGCAACTCATCTATTTATAATTAGATTATAATTTGACATTGATTGTGAATGACGTATCGAAAAGAATATTGTTATGTGTTACATATATCATTGTGTATATTGTGTGATCTGTTCAATAAACTTTGTTCTGTTTTGTTATGGTCTATAGCGTTGTAGGTTTCGGTACATGTAATTAGTCGTAATGTAATACTGTTTGAACATACCTTTATAAAAATCTATATAAAAATTGTTGTCTGGCTAGCGCAGTGGTAAACATCTTTTAATCTAAAATATAAGCCACGTTTATTCGCTGATTACTTTATTTAACATTTGCATAATGCAGGAAGGAATCAAAAGCCTTTTGGAAATCGCCGTATATCACGTATAATCTACCGTTTTGACAAAATTTGAGCGTTAGGGATATGTTTACACATTATCAACAAGAGAATATCCTGATCTGATCTGAAGCAATTTTGCGACTCATCTATTTTAATTAGATTAAAATTTGACATTGTTTGTGAATTACCTATCGAATAAAATATTGACTCGCACAAGTGTTGTAACAACACTATGAACATGCTTAAGATATTTTATAGGAACATAGGAAAACACTTTATATCTATTATGATATCAACTTCTCTCTTTTTCAGAATCATACATTTATAACCGATCGCCATGTATATATGCATACGATACAATATGTCAAACATCAAGGGTCATGTTTTACTTATATCACTGTTTATATTGTTTGAAATTTTAATACGCAATAAAATATGTTCTAATCAGTCCTACAGGGTTGCATTGTTCGAACAATTTAGTAAGTAGTAATTTAATAATGCTTGAATATGTTAAAAAAGAACATATTTCATTCAAACAAAATAAGCCATGTTAAATCGCTGTGTGGTTTTAAGCACCATGCTTACGTATGGGCTTATTTTTCGACTACCTAAAGATTTGCCCATGCATTTCAGTAAACATTAGTTCTAGTGAGCAGTGAATTAATCACTTAAGATTCCGCGAAAAAAAAATACGTTGGACCCCCTGAATTTTACTATTTTTACAAATACCTCAACAAACACAATAATTGTATTAAATATAATATTTATTTAAGATGGTATTCGTACTATAAGGACATTGTGCCAATACCATCAATACCGTAAGCCATTCCGGATTCGAATTGTCTAATACTTCACTACATTTTTTTATTTAAAAAGGCGCATCAAGTTATCTTTTTTTAACTTTGATGGTAGCTTATCCAGCGACAGACTCTTGATAATTCAAAAGTTTATTAAGTTAATGTCGTGTGAAAAATCAAAAACAATTAGAAATGTTTCTAAATACATTCATCATGCTATGCTAAAAAGACAAGAACAAATTGATAATATACCTGCTTCTTAACTTTTGCTTAATATGTATCTATATGTTCTTTAAAAACATGTACTCCTTATAACTATATATGTAATTGTGCTGTAAAAATATCATTCGGTCGTCTGTACAATGTTAAATAATTATGTTTAATGGCAAAATGGTTATATGCCGATTTGTCAATAAACTTTGAAGTTGAAGTTGATAATCTTTTAAAAGTGATGACATGAAATATTCAACAAATTCATAGATTAAATTGAGCACACTAGGTAACCCTTGTTCTAAGGTATATTAGTGTTTACCAAATTATTTTTTGTGCTTCCATTATTTTGTTTTAATACCAGATACATACAATTTTGGCACTCAGTTTCTTTTTCTTCATTCATTCTTTAGAAGGCACCATCTCCTTTATACATGTGAAAGTCGTACTTTGCTTTTCTTTATCTATAAAAGCGGTATACATTTTGACTAAATCTTAAATTTAACGACCTAGTGAATCGATCATATTAAAAAATTATTGTCTCACTGATCTGCGTAGCGTGCATGCCATTTGAAACTATCAAACGAGTCTATATTACAGACGCGGCCTTTGTGTGTATTAGTATTGTAGGATATTAATAATTGATTCGTTAGAGGAGTTCCTTCAGACATAATGAATACGAAACTCATTGTAGATACAACTTATTCATTTGATTTAATACAAACATCTCGAATAACTACCGGCAGATAAACACCTGAGCATTCTTCAAGTATAGTTTGGTTATGGAAATAGTACCCCGGTTGTATCAGGCGTGCAATTAAAGTTAATTCGATACAAAAAATATGGTGTTTTACAAAGCTCGAAGTTTACAAATATATTATTTAAATAATTTCTTAAATTTGCTGAATTAATCAAGTAATGACAATACGTTTATAAATAAAAAATATTATTTCATTTTATCTAACAAAATTGGAATTGGATGCGTTTACACACAACTAAAAAATAAAGCAATTGGTAGAATAATTCATAACATTTGTATATACATTGTCAGTGAATCTAGGTTTTAAAATTATGACGCGGTTCCTGAAAAACTAAACATTATTTGCTTTTATCTACGGATGTGTTTTTATATCACGGATTTTAAATATGTTAAAAACACACTAAACCTAGATACATATCTTCTAAAGCGCGCGGAAAACTGGCATTGTAAATGATTGCATTTTATTTACGCCATTGTCGTTTTTATGCATTCCTTCACATATATTTGCCTACCATCAATGTACATTAATACAAACACGCGCATGCATCTACTATGTTACACAAATTTGTGAACCGTCGATCTCTAATCTGTTTTTCCACTTGCTATGTCCATGTATGAGGTCCATGTATGTTACACCGGCGACCTCTAATTTGTTTTCCCACTAGCTATGTCCATGTATGAGTTCGCCAATTTTGCTTCCTGGCGTGAACAACACCTTGTACATATAGATCCCTCTCCGAACGAGAAGCGGCTTCCAATTTCGAAGAAAAACATAAAATCTCGTTTTCGACCGTATCTCCTTATCATATTTAAAGGAATTTCAACAAATGCTTTTCTGTCTGAACGTGTTATACGGATGCCTTCGTGGTCGATTGACATGTTTGCTTCCCCAACTATTCCGCATAATGTTGTTAAAGGATTATCGAGGACTTCACAGACTATGTCCCTAGCTGAAACAAATAAAACAACAATATTTATTTTAAGAGAATCACTGAGCGGGCACTTAAAGGTAAATATATTACTTAACTGGTAATGCAGTAAAAATAATTTAAACATGTCTGGGTCTGTACATTAATACAAACACATATTTGTACAACTGTAGGAAAAATCAGTTTAAATAACCATCTTGTTGCATTAAACAATGTTGATCATTATAGCATAACTGGTAATTATATTTAGCATTTTAGTTCAAACAGATTTTTTTCAAAATCAAAACCATGACTTTGTGACAACAACTAATATTTTAAAATAACCTGTATTTTGTGCGTTTTATCGCCCGTGAAATTCAACGATTACGCACAAAATACTAAATTAATTGTTTATGCGGGATTTCCTCAAACCTGAATATAATATGTATATATTCATACTTTCAATAATAGTTATATCTTTATATACAAGCGAGTAGTATGCGCTTGGCAAGATGCTAGATTTTGAAAAGAAGCAGGATCCTATTGCAATTATATTTTAATTTAGTATCAATAGTGTCACCATTGGAAGATTCCTGAATATTACAATCTTGTTCTTGCCCGATGTCCTTATTTCCATCATCCGGATCAGGCTCGATGGTGTCGTAAACACTATCCGTTTCTTTGAGCCATAAATGTTGATCGCTCTTGTCAAGAATAGTGTGGTCCTTAAGGATGCGGTGATGCATTTTCACACAGATGGTACAGAAACTTTTTTCACATTGTTCACAGTAGCTCACTGAATCCGAGTTCAGTCCATTTTCCTGGCAACTTGTACACGGGAAATCATAAATCATATCACTATCCATCGTGATGTCAATGTACGTAGTCGCGGTTTAAATGATTTCATTGCATTCGATACTATTCAGTGTATGTTTATATCTTTAAGCCAGAGCTAAAGATACCATTTGTCAAGTAGATCGATGACACAAATATTCAAAATATTCAATAACAATCTCAAATGTTAAACGTTTTGATTTATAAAGGCTGAACTGAAAGACTGGTTAAATGTGTTTTAACATTTTCCATTGATATTTATTGATCGTTATTTCAAAGTATTAATCAACCAATTAACCCTCTAAATGAACCCTTTGATTACAATCAATACATTCAAAATACGATTTAATCATTCAATAAGGCATTGTGGTCATAAATATCTACAAGCAAATGTTTGTTCCAGTACATGAATTAATTATTTAGCCCCCTTAATTACAGTCTCAATGCATTTAATTACTATAAAATACAAGACATTCATTTAAGTCGGCCACGTGTATAACTCCTTAAGGCAAAAAAGTATAACAAAATATTAGAATTATGCTTTGGAAAGAGACAGTCTTCAAATAACCGCTTAAAACACAAATATACACTAATAATACTCAAATAAAAAAAGTATAAACAAATTGCTTCAACATCAATTATCATCGTAATAGATAAACGTACAGCTGTATTAGAAACAAAACTACACAACAACATCAAAAAACATAGTACGCAGTCCACGGTAATAAAAGTTAACGTAATCGTCAACGAGTCACAAAAAGCTAAGTCTAAAATTATTTATTTTATAGCGATTGTGAGATAAGTTATAAGAAAATTATAATAATCACTCTCGTTGGCACGTATGTTACGTGAAAGTGTGGTCTTGTGATGTTGGGGAAACCAAAGTACCCGATGATACCACACTCGTCCGGCTTGAATCGATCCACCGTCGCTCCAGGAGCGATAAATGACCGTTTAAAATGAATCAATTTTAGTATCTAGAACGACAAAACAACATCTTGTCTGCTGTCAAGGGGAGCATCAGCATGTGAAATCGCGACAAGATTGAACAGGATTGTTATCAAAAGAAGAAGAAGAAGAAGAAGAAGAAGAAGAAGAAGAAGAAGAAGAAGAAGAAGAAGAAGAAAAAGAAGAAGAAGAAGAAGAAAAAAAAAGAAGAAGTAGAAGAAGAAGAAAAAACAATATCACCATCAAAAACATCAACAAGAAATGACAATATGTACCTTTGCACCATAAAATGTCATGTAAATGTCTCTAGACAGGTAGCAGGAGCCCCCAAACCTCGTCCATCCAGGCTTACAATTCTGTCAACTCTGAAACAAAGATTATATGTAAGCCTACATCAGACACTTTGTTCTAATGTTCAGCGTCAAATCAATATATTCTTGCTCTATTTATCATATGAACAAACAAAGCATTTCTAAATATATCTAAAATATATCACTAAAACATATAAGGAATACAGCTACAAAAGGTCAGAAACCTGAATATACCGTGATTGAAAATAAATGGTAGAATTATGCTCAAACTAAAGGAAGTTAATGTACACGATATAATTTTTAAACATTGATAATTTCCTTGTCTGATGGAAATAGTATACGCTGAATGCAGTAATTGTCAACTTAACCATGGCAATTGTTTATTTTAAGAAGAAGGCCGACCCAACTAGATATTTCTTTAAATCCATTATTGTTAATTTGCCGATTGTATAATTAACTGTTTGGAAATACACTTAGCAGACCGCGCTCACCAGTCAGTTAAACAAAGCAATATTGTGATGCCATTTTTAACCGAAAAGACCACTAATTTGTATCAGCTCAACGGCGACTTCGGGTCACCAGCGTCAACTATTTAAAGAATTTGTTATTTCACATCCTGATTTTTTCGAGCGTTATTTAAAGCTATGACTGTTGTGAAACCAAACAATGCAAAACTGATCATGTATGGGTGGTTTGAATTGTTATGTTGCCGTAAAGGAATACGCCAAATTGCCGAGGGCGGAATTTCACGCAAAATAATTATCTCATACCAGCGAAAAAGTAAGTATGGGGAAATATTGTCTAAATAAAACGCAGACACTCTATATGATTGAAAAGAAGGAAACACAAATGAAAAATTGGATTGCATGGTTTAGCATGAATTATGGCAATGCGATACACTATTGTCCGCAAATGAACTTAGCAATTCAAAGATTTGAAACAATAAATGTTTCGGGTAAAAGAAACTGTTTTTGAGCATATTGTGTATGTTTTATGCGGAAATATCTGTCATCGTTTAGCCAATTCACAAACAAAAAACTTTTAACTGTTTAAACAATTATGTCGTTAAATTAATACCCGAAACGATCAACCATATCGAAAAACGACCTAGTGTGTCTTATTGTGTCTAAGTATTAGTTAGATGACATGAACTACATCTTAATGATTAAGAATGGGCGGAAGGTGAGTACCATAACCATTGGCGAGCATTCGATGTTCTAGCCACACATTTGTTATCATAACTTGTCGACATTTAGTGATTCGAAGAGAGGACAAAATAATATGTACATATTTGTTAATTTTGATATTCGATGTGTAGAAGATACATATTAAGTATGATTTAAAATGTAGGAATTAAAATTTATGAATCAAAATGAGTAAGAGTAATTGTTCATTAATGGAAAGAAAACACAACTCATGTATCAGATGTTTTGTATATGTATGTTGTATTATTTTTCGAAGGCCCTTTCTTACAACAGAAATTTAAACTTGAAATATGAACTTTGAAACATATCAAATGTCAACTACATGGACACATATAACAAAGCATGAATGATGTAGATTTCGTAGGTATTATCAAGCAAATATGTAAACGCCTCTGGGCGCTCACATCACCGTCATTTGTCTGATTGTGTTTATTCAGCAGCGCACACGTTTAATATTTATGACGCAAATTAGAGCATCGCCCCTTTATGTCACGTTTCGGAGAATGTTTTACAAATTTGGTTACATTGATAGTGGCATAATATATATATATATATTTAATTTGTCAATGTATTGGTAAAATGACAACCAGCATTGTGTTAATTTAAAATTGTTTAAACTTTAACACAAATCATCATCCTTATCGCTCTGTTTGTTTCACATCATTATTTGACTTTCCTTCTTTTGATTTTGATTTTTCCAATCAATTAATTTTAGTGTTTTTTTCAAAATGCATATTTCAATCTGAGCGGCCAGGAGAAAATTACCTTTGTTGGAATGTAACCCACATTATATTGAGCGGGGCTTATCTTGTTTTACATCGACGGTATTCTCATAGCGTTACCATAAGATAACCTGTTCAAAATTATCGGACATATACCCTATTTCTTTAAGCTACAGTTACATTGTTTGTTAGGGACAATAACGTATTCAAGTTTACTCTTTATTCGTTCGTATATCGTATTTGCTACATTTTTATAATGCACCAAGGAACCACCGGCCTTTTGGAAATCACAATGTATCACGTAAAATCTAGAATTGTGTTCAAATCTTAGTATTAGGAATAACTTTACACATTATCAAAAAGAACATATCCTGATCTGAAGCTAGTTTGCGACCTAATAAATTATAATTAAATTATAATTTGACATTGTTTGTGAATGGCCTATCGAAAAATAAATTGACTCACACAAGATGTTTCAACAACATTATGTACATTATGTACACGCTTAAGACATTTAATAGGAACATAGTTAATCACTATCCATCAATTTTGATATCAACTGCTCATTATCATTATATTTTTTTAGGTATTCATCCATTTTTAACCGATCACCATGTGTAAATGCATAGGGTACAATATGCCATAAAGCTAGGGTTATGTGTTACTTATATCATTGTGTATATTGTGTGATCTGTTCAATACCGAATAAATTTTGTTCTGTTCTGTTATGTTCTAGTGTTCGGGACATGTAGTTAGTCGTAATGGTATACTGTTTGAACATATCTATAAAAAACTCTTTTAATCTAAAATATAAGCCACGTGTATTCGCTGATTACTTCATTTAACATTTGTATAATGCACGAAGGAATTAAAAGCCATTTGGAAATCGCCGTATATCACGTACAATCTACCGTTTTGACCAAATTTGAGCGTTAGGGATATGTGTACACATTGTTAACAAGATAATATCCTGCCCTGAAGCCTGCGACTCATTTATTTTTAATTGGATTAAAATTTGACATTTTTTGTGAATTACAAATCGAATAAAATATTGACTCACACATGTGTTTTAACATCATTATGTACATGCTTAAGGCGTTTAATAGGAACATAGTTTAACACTTTATATTTATTTTGATATCAACTGCTCTTTTCTTTGTTTAGGTATTCATACATTTATAACCGATCCCCTTGTATATATGCATTAGATACAATATGTCATAGATCAAGGGTTATGGTTTACTTATATAATTGTGTATATTGTGTAAACTGTCTAAAACGCAATAAAATATGTTCTATTCTGTCCTATAGGGTTATATTGTTCGAACCTTTTAGTTAGTCGTAATGTTATTAAGCTTGAATACGTTTATGAAAAACAGTTTTTTATTCAAACAAATAAGCCAAGTTAAATCGCAGAGTGGTTTAAAGCTCCATGCTCATGTATGGAGGTAATTTTCAGACGACCTAAAGAATGGCACATACATTTCAGTAATTGTAAGTTCTAGTCAGCAGTGAAGTTTTAACTTAGGATTCCACAAAAACAAATTACGTTGGACCCCCTTAATTTTACTAATACTACAAATGCCTTGAAATTCGACAAACTAGATAATCTTATTAAATATTTATTTAAGATGGTATATTTATTTAAGATGGTATTCATACTGTAATAACTCTGTACCAATATCATCAATACTGTGAGCCTTTGTGGATTTGAATTGTCTTATACTTTACTACATTTCTTTATTTAAAGGCGCATAAGTTATCGTCCAATTTCATGTTAGCTTATCAAGAGACAGACCCTTTAAAAGTGTTGACATGAAATATTCAACAAATGCAAAGGTTAAATTGAGCACATCTTGTTCTAAGATATATTATTGTTAACCAAATTAATGTTAAGGCTTCCATTATTTTGTTTTAATACTTGATACCTACAAGTTGGCACTCAGTCTTTTTTCTTCATTCATTCTTTGGTAGGCACCATCTCCTTTAAACATATGAAAGTCGTACTTGTCTTTTCTATACCTATATAAGTGGTTTCGATTTTGACTAAATCTGTAATTGAACGATCTAGTGAAACGATCATAAAAGAAAATTATTGTCTCACTGATAGCATTCACGCCATTTGAAACTATCTAACGAGTTTATATTACAAACGCGGTCTTCGTGTGTATTAGTATTGTAGGTTATATTGTTCGAACCTTTTAGTTAGTCGTAATGTTATTAAGCTTGAATACGTTTATGAAAAACAGTTTTTTTATTCAAACAAATAAGCCAAGTTAAATCGCAGAGTGGTTTAAAGCTCCATGCTCATGTATGGAGGTAATTTTCAGACGACCTAAAGAATGGCACATACATTTCAGTAATTGTAAGTTCTAGTCAGCAGTGAAGTTTTAACTTAGGATTCCACAAAAACAAATTACGTTGGACCCCCTTAATTTTACTAATACTACAAATGCCTTGAAATTCGACAAACTAGATAATCTTATTAAATATTTATTTAAGATGGTATATTTATTTAAGATGGTATTCATACTGTAATAACTCTGTACCAATATCATCAATACTGTGAGCCTTTGTGGATTTGAATTGTCTTATACTTTACTACATTTCTTTATTTAAAGGCGCATAAGTTATCGTCCAATTTCATGTTAGCTTATCAAGAGACAGACCCTTTAAAAGTGTTGACATGAAATATTCAACAAATGCAAAGGTTAAATTGAGCACATCTTGTTCTAAGATATATTATTGTTAACCAAATTAATGTTAAGGCTTCCATTATTTTGTTTTAATACTTGATACCTACAAGTTGGCACTCAGTCTTTTTTCTTCATTCATTCTTTGGTAGGCACCATCTCCTTTAAACATATGAAAGTCGTACTTGTCTTTTCTATACCTATATAAGTGGTTTCGATTTTGACTAAATCTGTAATTGAACGATCTAGTGAAACGATCATAAAAGAAAATTATTGTCTCACTGATAGCATTCACGCCATTTGAAACTATCTAACGAGTTTATATTACAAACGCGGTCTTCGTGTGTATTAGTATTGTAGGCAAAAAATAATTGATTCGTAAGAGGAGTACCTCTTAACATTTACCGTTTAACGTTATCGATCATTAAGTTTTCATGAAATGCAAAACTCATTGAAAATACATCTTATTCATTTAATTTAATACAAACATCTCGAACAACTACCGGCAGGTTAACACCTGAGCATTCTTAATGTATAGTTTGGCTATGGAAATAGAACCTCGGTTTTGTCAGGCGTGTAATTAAAGTTGATTTGATTCAACAATGATGTGTTTTAAAGCTCGAAGTTATCTAAAATATCATTGATATAATTTCTTAAATTTGCTAGAATTAATTAAGCAAAGACAATACGTTTCTAAATAACAAATATTATTTATTTTTATCTAACGAAATTTGAATTGGATACGGTTACACACAACTAAAAAATTCAAGCAATTGGTAGTATAATTCTTAGCTTTTGTATGAACATTGTAAGTGAATCTAGGGTTTAAAAAATAATGACGCGGTTCCTGAAAAACTAAACATTATTTGCTTTTATCTAAGTCTGTGTTTATATCTCGGATTTTAAATATGTAGAAAAAAACATTAAACCTTGACACATGTCTTCTGAAGCGCGCGGTAAACTAACATCGTAAATGATTGCATTTTATTGACGCCATTGCCTTTTTACTACATTCCTTCACATATATTTTCTACCAACCTTGTAAAATTATACATACACATGAATGCATCTACTATATTATACATATTTGTACACCGCCGATCTCTAATTTGTTTTTTCCACTAGCTATGTCCATATATGAGTTCGCCATTTTCGTTTCCTGACGTGTACTACACCTCATACATATGGATCCCTCTTCGAACGAGAAGCGGCCTCCAACTTCGAAGAAAAATATAAATTATCTTTTTAGACCGTAACTTCTTATCATATGTAGTGGAGTTTCGGCAAATGCTTTTCGGTCTGAACGTGTTATACGGATGCCTCTGTCGTCGATGTACAAGCTAGCTTCCCCAATTATTCCGCATAATGTTGTTAAAGGATTATCGAGAATTTCACAGACTATGTCCCCAGCTGAAAGAAATAAATCAGCATTCGTTTAATCTAAAGTAATAGCCAAGCGGGCAACAATAGGTAAATATATAACTTAACCGGAACTGTCGTATTCAATATTTAAAAACGTCTTGAGTCTTTTCATTAATACAAACAGATATTGGTACAACTATAGGATTGATCAGTTTAAACAATCAGATTGTTTGCATAAAACGATGTTGAACGTAATGGCAATTTGATAGCTACAAAATTCATTTCAAAAAGTATTAATTCAAAATCATGACTTTGTGACAACAACTGAGATTTTAAAATAACCTGTATTTTGCGCGATTTATCGCCCTTGAACTTCAGGGATTAAGCACAACAATACTGAAATAATCGTTGAATATTCCATCATACGTCTATTCAATATGTATATATTCATACTTGCAATAATAATTATATCTTTATATACAAGCGAGTAGTATGCGCTTGGCCAGACGTTATATTTTGAATAAAAACAGGATCGTTTTGCAATCAGGTTTTAATTTAGTATTAAAGATATCACCTTTGGAAGATTCTCGAATATCACAATCCAGTTTTTGGACGGTGTCCTCAGTTCCATCATCCGGATCAGGCTCGATGGTGTCGTAAACACTATCCGTTTCTTTTAGCCGTAAATGTTGTTCGCTCTTGTCAAGAATTGTGTGGTGTTTGAGGATGCGGTCATGCATTTTCACACAGATGGTACAGAAACATTTTTCACATTGTTCACAGTAGCTCACTGAATCCGAGTTCAGGCCATTTTCCTGGCAATTTGTACACGGGAAATCATAAATCATATCACTATCCATCGTGATGTCTATGTAGTCGCGGTTTAAATAATTTCATTGCATTCGATACTATTCAGTGTATGTTTATAGCTTTAAAGCCAGAGATATATATATTATATAAATAATATCCTATTTGTCAAGTAGATCGATGACACGAATATTTAAAATATTCAATAACAATCTCAAATGTTAAACGTTCCAACTTACAAAAGCTGAACTGAAAACCTGAGTCATTATCCATTCATGTTTATTGATCGTTACCTCCAAAGCATTAAGCCACCAATTAACCCTGTCAATGAACACTATAAATACATTCAAAATAGGAGGCATTCATTTAATAAGGCGTTTAACCTCATAAATTACTACAATGAATTGTCATTTACATTTATGAATCAATTATTTAGCTCACTTAATAACCCTTTCAATTCATTTAAAACATTTTTATATATCTCGTTCATTAAGTTGTTCACGTCTATAACACATAAAGGCAAATATTTCATATTTCGTAATATCATATTTATAGTAGGATTTGGAAAGAGACACGGAAGTCTTGAAGTTACCGGATGGCAATCCGTTTATTGTTTTAAATCACAAATACACACTGATAATATACATTTAGAAAGAGTATAAACAAATTGAATGGTTTTATTGCTTCAATATCAATTATCACGTAAAAGATAAACGTGCAGCTTTATTGAAAACCAAAAAATAAAAACAAACACAAAAGCTTTTGAAATGTTTTTAAAGCTATAATGAAATTTTACTTAAACTGAAACAAGATTGATACAAACCCACAATTCGAAATTGCAAGTACTAAAAAAATAAACATTTATTAAAAATAATATAATCGAATAAATGATAAAAATAGATTATTCATTTCAAATTATCCTTAGTATTTCAAATATTTCAGTTAAGGGGACATGACTGCCCAGTCTGCATGCGCACATGCGTTCGTTTGCGTGTATACTGTCAATATTATGTGCAATGTGTACACTAATTTTAATCATAGAACACTCTTAGTAGACATTAGCTCTAGATTTATTATGCAGTAGTTTATTACATCTTATTTTAATATTTCCTCCAATACGTTCTATGACGTAAACCGGTCAATATGATCTTTAAAGTGTGACCTTTGTCATGATATCGTCCCGATATTAATATATATCCCGTTTCTGTAACCTTCGTCAAGTTGTAGTCCGAGGTGAATGCTAGTGGGTGATATATGTCATGTAATAGTCACGAGGTGTTTGTTTATTTTGTACATGAACGCTCTCCAATCCACTACACCCTTTTACATGCACCTTATTTGAATATGTACCAACCTCTCTCGGATAAGCATGTACATACTTATACGCAAACTCTTTAAAGACAACACTTGTTTCATTATAAATAAAATTGATAGCACTTATCGTATTATTGTAATGCTTGTTCTGGTCACATTCCGACAATCAATGCCCAGGCAATCCACATTAGAAACAAAGTCCCGTACGCAAACGCTGTCCGCAGACGCTAAGCCCAAGGTGCCGCCGGGGATTCGGATACGTACGCGGCTTTCCTGCACTCATACGGACATATCTTAGAATTGGAACGCTGAATGTTCTTGGATCGGGTCTTCCTGGATGCTCGAGCTTCCGCCTTGTATATTCTTTTTTCGTACTCACTGTCAGATGCAATATAATTGACGTCGTACGCAGACCCACAAACTGAATAAGTGTCTGTCGTCTTTCCGAAGGTTTTTTAGCTTAAAAGACACATAAAACATTTTAATTATTTCTTAAATAATGCATGTCTCTCGCCCTGTTCAAGCCGCTAATCATTATTGTGGTTGTCGAGAGAATGACAGCGCTTATAGTGTTAAATAAAACTGTTGACCTTGACCATATCGGACGACTAGTAGAAATAAACACAGATTACATCTAATTATGTTTCCCTTCAATGACAGATTCTTGAGCCATTTCAATATTATCTGTGCTAATACAGCTGCTTGCCTCAACCAACTTCAACATAATATTAGAATTGTGTTTAAATTGTTCGTCATTACTTTTACGTTTAAAAGTTGGTTTATCAGTAAAAATTGCGGCAGACTGATTAGAAGGCTTAGCACTTATCTTGTCAATAATGATGCCAATGCTCTTCAAAATATAATTCTTGTTTCCTTTCAAAGCCGCTTTCACTTTATCTTCGACCAACTGATCCAAGCTTCTTTCGTCCATTGTTGTAAGATTTGCCAAAATCGACGTTCACTGTGAGAAGTCAAGCCTAAAACTGATTTGCCCGCCAATATAACCGACCACACTTACTCAAATACCAGGTGATCTTCACGCTCCATTGACGCGCGCATTTGTGCTCATAGCACGTTAAGACATTCGCTCTGCCCTTCACTTTGTACCGGCCAGAACTATCAATTCCAATATATTGACTACTGAAAGTGAATGAAATCCGCAAAATTGATATATTACAGACAAGTTAATGATGCCAAATGAGATAATAGACTGTGCAGTACTTTAAACTTTCAGATACATTAAGGTTTTTTCTCGAACATAGTTTAATGAACGGAATGGTTGATTTCGCCATTAATACTATCTTAACCGAGTTTAATTGATAAGATATAATTAATACTGCAGAAATGAGCAAATTACGTGCAATTATGGGAAACAAAATCCATTTTAACACACCTTCACCGAGCTGCTAGATGATCGAATGTTGAATGTACCTGCATACATGTGAGTTGATCCAATAAGTATGTATCGGAACGTAGGTTGGCACACTTACACTCCATTTCATAAGATATATTTGCGGTTAAAGTAAGTAATTGGGAAAATAATTTCATACAATTAAGCCTTGTAGTGTCGACATTTTTGCTCAAAATGTTACTCAAAAAATCTAGGAGCGCAACTCTTTTCAAACTATGAAATGTGCAGAGTAGCAGTTGTTTTCTGTCTATCTGTTTTTTTTTAAACACAAGTAAGACTTTCATCGTGGCCTAGTTTTTAGAGACTTTGTCAGCTTAATGAATAATACAGAACACATTTCTTTTATGTTATGCATGTAGGTTAGCCAATTTATTCAACTTTAAACGTAAGTGATTCAGCATAATTTAGCTCTGTTTGTTTGTTGATGGATGACAAATTATAAAGGGAAACTTTCTACTCGCTACAGTTTCACTACTGGTAGTTTCACAAGTTAAGGTTTATTATTCGTTCATAAAAAGTGTTCCATGCATATGTTACCTACTCACTTTATTCGTCCATTATGCGAGCACCATCTAAATATTTTTGGCGTAGAACACTGAAGAAAATTTAAGTAGTGTACTGACGGATATTTCACGTGAACAAAGGATCGGTGATGATTGTCCTGATATGAAATCGTCCGTATAATAAATTTTAAATCAGTGTGTATCGGTCGAATTGATCAGATAATGGAAATACAAACTAGTTCTGTGAGGAAAAATAAAATATTTTCTGGTGAGTCTTACAAATTACGGCAATAAGTATTTCTTTTAACAGGGCTACATTTGGTTTCTTCCCAGAGTGTTTAAACAAATTAGAATACCTATTTACAAATGGCCCATCACGTGTTGTGTCTCTCGTTCGGTGGCTTTAAGGCTCCTTCCTTGTGCCTCTAAACTGGTTTTGCATTGGAATGTGTTGATCCATTTGGCATGTCAAATGTGTTATTGAAATTCGTATTGAAATAAACAAACAATGAAATCAAAGTTAAATATTCTAGTTTAATTATGGGTTTTGTTTCTACGGAAGGCAACATTGAGAACTGC
This sequence comes from Mya arenaria, assembly GCF_026914265.1. Taxonomy (NCBI): domain Eukaryota; kingdom Metazoa; phylum Mollusca; class Bivalvia; order Myida; family Myidae; genus Mya; species Mya arenaria. The sequence goes on along the minus strand of NC_069137.1, from coordinate 39,356,707 downwards.
TCAATGTAGTTCATTACTGCAAATGAAGTGTTTTTGTACTGCAGCATGCATTAGAATTACGCATGATTGAGAAACGCTTCAAATAATTGCATGTAAAAGTACCGCTGTGCTTAATGTAGAACATTTACAATTCATACTATTAACACGTACAATTTATATGTTTATGCAAATTAAAAATTGTGTTAAAATACTTATTGAATTCGGTGCCCTCAAACGATTCGCCTATACAATGGAAATATTTTCAGATCAATGCACTAAATTGTTCATTAACAGTTTAGAAGAAAAAAGAGTATTAAAAAACGTCGAACTAAAGAAACATAGGCTGTATGGGTAATGTATAATTGCATAGAATAATAACACAATAAATGCAATGTGTAAGAATGAGACAATTTAAGTGATAAGTTTAATACTTTTTCTAGTTAAATGGCCATAGTAGCCAGTCTAAACATGCGACATTTAACTGAAGAGATATTTCATAAAACAATCTCAGGCAGTTTAGCCAGTCACAACATACAATGATTAACTGACAGTTTAGGAAGTTAACTGCAGATTTAAAATCCCGATATCGATGATAAAAACGGACAAATAATTCGACCATAGCCTTAATATTTTTCCAGTCCTCGGCCGTGCTATTGCCACAACACATAAACCATGCATCTTCTGGTAATACCGATATCACAACAGATCCAGTCGGGTGAATTATCAAATCGTCTGGCGTACACTGCACAAAGACCTATGTTGTCTATACTTGCATCTTCAGACAATATCCCTTCCCTCCCCTTACCCCGTCACTCCTTTTTCTAAATAGTTCTTACTTCTCTCTCTCAGCGTCTTATCTGCTTCTCGACCTATTTCAGTTATGGCTTCGGTATTGCCGTTCTTAAGGAAATCTTCAAAAGACCTGAAGCGAAAGCTACAGTTACGAATTATTTCCATTAGTAAGTCATTCAATGGATGAATTTTATGATTAACTAACCTTGAATTTAAAGAGATTTATCAGTAACAAAAAGTGATATTTAAAACAGTGAAATAACATTTTGATATATTTTACTGTTTTGAAATTTGACACTCATAAAATATATACTTGAAATATATACAAGTGGTGCTTAGCACACATCGAGAAGTTAATAAATTGTCCCCTGCGCATATATTAAAAAACGACATATGTTCTTCACAAATACTTTTTGTTCACAAACCCAATTATCACCATGCATGCGCATACAGCTACATGCAAATACGAACAGTACTTGACTGATATCAGCTTGTTTATGAGTATATATAATAATATAAAACGTAATTGACAATGCAAGTGATTTTATAAAGCACGGCACACACAATATCAATAAAATTGTCTTAAATAAAGAAGGGCTATGCAATACTGGAGATACAATTGGAATAAAGATAGTTGACAAGAGAGCAACGATATAGGATGCCAACGCTCGACTAGGTCCTGTCGTGGTAATCGTAGTAAGCCACATGTAAGTGTTTTTTCCATTCATCTTCATATTTGACTGAAACTCTGCACAGTAAGTTATATGTAAATATCATAAACCGTATGGTATGAGCCGTATTCTAAAGTGGTTATTTGAGTACACAGAGACGCGGACGAAGACTGGAAGGTTTTGGCAATACTTTTATCGTAACAAACAGAAAACGTTTCTAGATCTAAAATTAGTTTTAGCGCTTTTTGGCTATTGGGTTCTTTTGTGTTGTTCCATCTTATTACGACAATACTTGGAAACGATAAAACTACGTTCATAGGGTCAATAGATACTTACGAGGCTGGTAATTACATATCAATATTATGACCATGATGATTTTGATTGGGAGTCATGCGATTTTATCTCCAAACCAGGGCTATTATGCAGTGGCACCAACTTTTTAGGTAACTAGTTTTATTTTTTCATTATACTGCATAAGGCAATTCTTAAATGATTATATGGTTTGCATCAGATTAAAATCTCGAATCTTATCGACTTGGTTGGAAGAAATAAAAACAAGCAGACTAGTGATTATTACTTCTTTGAGGTAATGTATATGGAACGTGTTGTTAAATAACCAATTCGGCCAAAAGCTATACACTTGCATTTCTTAATCAAACTTTGAATGGTAAAATACTACTTAATTTGTTACATAGTAGTAAGTGTATATTTAAAATCATTATAAAGCTAACTTACCAACAAATGACATAGATCCAATTTGACATGGCCTGTTGTAAAACAGTTTCGTAGCCTAACAATCGTACGCCCGTACCCGACTCCCTCACCCCCTCACTATTGCTCTAGAAATTTAATAAATGCAATTAAATGCAATACAATTTCATTTGCATGCACCTTTATAGTTTTAGGATTAATTAAGTAATAACTATCGCAATGTCAATTGATTTATCACGTTGTCTAGAACATATCACTAATAGCAGTTCAAAAAAAACGTTCAATACTGTTACATACCAGAAAAACACAAAATATATAAATCATCCTTACCAACAGCACATGCCCGTACAAAGGTGATTAGTTGCAACATATCGACAGCAACTACAGAAAGAAAGTAGAACATATTCTGTAAAAAACAAACAAAAAAACCCAAACCAGGGCTTTATGGAGTATAGGGTTAAAACGTTATGTTTTGTGGGATAATTTTCAGATAGCACATCTCGGATACCCGCGATATCGACACGAGAAATACAACCAACTTATTCGGAATCAACCACAACCCAATTCACAATAACCACACCATCAGTCCAACGTTCAAAAGGTTATTGAATTATTAACTTAAAACTTTAAAGAACTTTCATAGATTGTTGGATCACATGACGTTTTCAGTAAAATAATATAAAAAATATCAAAACCAGGCTTTTACGCAGCATATGGTTTTATGTGTTTTATGTGGTGTTTGTGTGATACATTAGAGATGCCACATCAGCAACAACCTTTATATCGACACGAAAGACACAGCCACATACTTTTTCATCATCAACAACAACAGAAGTCAAAAGTGCAAAAGGTTTCTGAAAAATCTAATTAAACTAGAAATTAATTAGAATATATTTGGTATCCAATTATTCATAGAACATACAACGTCTGTTTAAATATTAATACACACTTTATTATTCAACACGTGTAGAAAATGTGGTATTGACATCGATAGAATGATTGATCAAGGGTTGATATTGGGACTGTAATTAGGCTTCATACACGTCGCGATCGATCAGGCGTTGTTGATACGAGAGGCCCAATGTGCTCGAACTACACACGTTTATGGATATATATTCGTGAATATTGCAATGCTCTTAGTGAGCTTTTGTCATCTGAGTCATTAATACCCTACGTCCGACCATTCATTTGGCTCGAAAGCTTCACGGCATAGGCCCATCCACAAACTCTTGACAGTCTTTAAGCTGATCATTGTGTATTACCTAGGATAATCTATTTGATTTCTTGTAGATTGAATTCGTCAAGAATTTGTCTAACCCCTTGTTAAAAGTCAATTATACATTACTAGTTAACATATGCCTTGCGTGGATAGTAATACGTCACGACCATCCATAACATAAATTCATTTGAATGTGCCCGAGTTAAAAATAATGTATCAAACGCTTTTAAGGTGAACAAACATAACACTTCAACATCGTTGCAGCAACACAAATTCGTTATGATTTTGCTCTACTGGAACACGTCAATAAGCAAAATGCAAATACATGTTCAACTATTTCAGCCACGTCGTTGCATTCAAGATAACCAAGTTCGAAATTTATTCACATTTTATTGTAGCAATATAGATGAGCTTGCTTTTCAAACACAATTTGTATTGCAGTTTACTTTAAAAGTCACCAAAAACGTTCGTTCTGTTTGAAGGAAAGTGCAGTCAAAGAAGTTTAAAGATATTTCTGTCAATATTTCCTTTACGAATTGGTTTAAATACAAAACATTCCATGACCGTCCACTCATTTGAAAAATCATTACATCCGAAAGTAAGTATTGTCTATATGTAAATGCAGTCCAGTCGTTTTTGGGTGTGTTTTCCCATCAACACTGAAAAGAACAAATATTATTTGGCTTTCCACATATAAGGTTGTTGCTACTTTTAACATGAAACACTAGTCCGGTGTTCGCAAATAAAATCGCAATCATTTTTTATGATTACAGGGCCATCCACCTTAATAACTGTCGGTGGTTCTATTGCTGTCATACTTCTTGTTGCTGTAGTACTTGCAGTTGTGATTTGGAAAAGGTAAGGCTATCTTTCTTAATACATATATATTACTAGTTTGTATTTATAGTTCTGCCATCCTGTGCTTGTATGTTTAATTGTTTCTAATAGATAATATCTAATATGAGCAAGTAAAAACCCATTTATAATCAGCATTTCTTTTAAAACTTAATTTTTGCTTAAACAACACGGATGCTTTCGTTTTTACAGGAGTTGTTTTGATTATACCGGGAAATAAAATCATAATGAGGTGAAATTAATTGATGAAGTACACTGAAAAAAATACCTCATTATGAGATATGTTTTAGAACCAACTATCTCTCATATAAGTATATTCAAGCAATGTATTTTGTTCGTAGTTTTTTTTCTGATGTTCCAGATAGAGATGCCTTTTGAATAATCACATGGTCAATAACCGTTGAACAATTGTCGGTTTGCATGAACAAAACATAAACAAGAAAAGCATTAAGGTTGCGAAACATTTTCATTACAGGTTACGAAATTAGCAGTGCTAGATTAAATGTATCCCTTTAAAATAATTTAAGAATGGTCATACATTCTTTCGAATGGTAAACTACTAGAATACCCAATAGAACACATATTCACATACACTTACTAACATTCGATTGAATAGGTACTTAATAGGCAGTGTAATATGATACTTTGCAGGGGCATGCTCAGGACGTGCTTTAAGAACGCTGTGATAGAAAAGACTACACGCCAACCTACCGCAGAGGTGTCCACTACTGTGGACAATCAGCAACGTGTTGAATATGTTAACACAGCAAGTGATGGCATGAACAGAAATACAGGAGACTCAAGGGACGCTCAAACTTATGAGAAACTAAACATGACTTCGAGTTCGGACAACATCTTTCAATCCAAGAGATTGATGTAGATCGCCACTTTTATCAAAACACATGAATGTAAAAAACCTCATGCATTTCAAAAATATTTATTTCTTTTGTTCTATGTATTAGCTAAATTCAATCATATTATTTATATATACATTTATAGAATGTCACAAGATATAACGTTTCAGTTTTCAACATAATGATGCATATATTTGTTTTAATATTACTGTATCATTTACAACCCTGGCTCAATACACGCATATAATACAACATTGTTCCTGTAGTTTTCATTGCATTATTGAAATTTTCTAATAGTATTAATTTTCGACATACGATGTATATTAGTTTTACCGAGAAATTACAGAAGTCACAAGTAGGAAATAAGGTTTTTGGCAATCTCGGTACATTTTGATCTTAAATATATGTTAAATTATTAGTCTTCATTTGTTCCCCCAAAAAAACTTGTGAACGTATGAAAAGACACAAACATACTGAACATTTATTTTACAATGACGAGTAAGAATATATGTAATCATTGTGATACGAAAAGAGTGGATATTGTTTGTTCACTTTTTTGTCTTAAATTCATAAACGCTAGATTCATTTATTGATCTTTCAGCTATATATATACATGCTTTGAAAAATTATAACATCAAAACGTTAAGCTGTTACTGGTTCTAAAAGGGCTTATTGTTTTATACATGCAATACACTATGGGCATATTTTCCTCAAAAGCGGCATTATTAAACGTATCAGAAACACATAATGGCATTACGTCTTTCCATTCCCTTTTCGACTCTGCTTTAAAAGCTGGGTTGTCACATTATAAATCATTTTTCGGCAATTCTCGGTAATAGTAAAATTAGATTTTGTACATTAGCATTGTTAATATTAATTTCTCAAATAGCATAGAATCGCACCATTGTTACTCTATTCGTTCAATCGCAGAGCCATAAAGTACATTTGAAGAATGTTGTTTTTCTTTGAGGACTATAGATTAGACTAAGATAAATTTGAAAACGGCTCAAAAGTTTCCAAAGTTGATCTTATTCAAGGCTTACCATTAGATTAGCTTTCTTCCATCACACGAAACATTCATCGGTTTGTCGGAAAATTGGCTCTACAGCTGTTATATAGTTATAACTTTCAGTTTTACTTTTGTTACATTTGTGTTTAGTAAATATCTTAAAAAAAACATATTCGATGATGGTGGGGTACGACAAAAAACATGCCACAACTTATGTCGATTCTGATCTTGTACAAATTACTTTGGTAAACTCTTGTTAACCGTAGGAAAAATAGTGTGGCAATCCATGAGGAGTGTTAAACCTAAGATACAGACGGCTTTGACCCTCAATCATTCTTAATATATACTCAAATATTGTCTTTTATGTCCTTAATTCTGAATAGCATCAGTAACGCGATTCAACAAAACATTTAAGGTTAAACTAAGTGTCCTTGATGGCGTGCAGGTTTGGTGTCAGCTTTCTATTTTTACTTGACTATACCGGCGTGGGTTCGCTCCCCACTACAACTAGTTTTTCTATACTTTAATACATTATTTCTGCAATGTCGGTATCAAAGGGTAAACACTTATAACATGAATGTTTTCAGATGCATAACCCTGATAAAAAAATGGTTCAAAAGCATAAGCAAGTTATAACAAGTGTCCATGCATTTCCAAATTCATGCCCATCTCCATCTGGGAGTGCGGCTGGATAGCGCTCCTTGCTCAAAATAATAAGGCCTAACTGCGAAAAATATCTCCCCGTTTTATGTCCAAACCATTTACTAAGTGTTTACATTGAGGACTGTGCTTTAAGCCGCACTACCTGTGAACCATGCATACAACAGGTTACTAACATATGAGTTTGGCCTGAGCTTGAGGCATTAACACGTTGCATAGTTATGCCTCTCTAGTTCATTCACATTCCAATATGTTGACTAATGCAAGTGAACGAAATCCGCAAAATTGAAACATTACAGACTTGTTGATGACGCCAATCAGGAAAGAGGACAACAGACTGTACAGTTCTTTATTGTTTTCAGATGCATTATGATACCATCTGGATCACAGTTTAATCAAAGAAATGGCTGATTTCTTTTAGAATTTGCTAGTAGTCTCAAAAGCTGTAATTTAAATGCTATTACATATTTTATTTTACTTTCACTTTCTATTTTGTTTCAATATCAATCAGTGACGTATATCGATTTTGTCACAAATAACATTCTAACCGAAGATGTATTGATAAGTGATAATTAATACGGCAGAAAAGAGCTAATTACTTGCATTTATAGGCGAATCAACATCCATTTTTACTCCACCCAATTCGACATTTGCTCGATGATCGGAGTTAATTGTACCTGCAAAAGTGTGAGCTTATACAATACTTTTATGTGAGAACGCACTTGAACTCCATTCCATCAGTTAGTTTCACGGTTATAGTTTGAAAATGGCAAAATAAAAGTATACATTTCAGTCTTGAAAAGTCATTTGTTTTGCTTGACAAGTAACTGAAAATATCAAGCAGCGCAACTCTTGCCTAACTATAAACTTGGTAAGAAGTCGCAGTTGTTCACTGTTTATCGGTTTATGAAAACACATTAGTCTGACTTTAAACGTGGCCTGGTTTTCAAATTTGAATAATACAGTACGCATTCCTTATATGCTTGGTTACCTGATGTATTCAACTTAAAATGTAAGTGATACTCCACATGATAGCTATGTTTTTTTATTGTTTTATAATGATTCATAAAGAAAGAAGGGGAACTTTCTAATCGCTTCAGTTTCACTACGTGTAGGTTCAGACATCGTGGTTTATATTTTGTTCATATGAAGTGTTCCGTGTCTATGCATCATTCGCACTTTATTCGTCCTTTATGCGAGCACCATCTAAAAACGTCGAAGCACATTGTCAGAAATTTGTAGTAGTATTATAGCCATCAGGTCACGTGAAGGAAAAATTGAGACCATCAGATATGAAATCGTCTATATAGTAAATTTTAAATCAGTGTGTATATGTCAAATGGACCAGATAAGGAAAAGCAAACTTTTTTTATGTGGAGAAAATAAGACCTTTGCTGCAGTTTCTCTTCTTCAACAAGGAACTTTTGGATCTTCCGCGTGTGTGTAGTCAAAGTATAAGATATATATGCACACGGCTTATTGATAGTTCTAACCTGGCCAATTTCAGCTTTGTGATATGTTGTTATGAAAATTGTCACAAATGGGAACTAATTTCTGATATCATAAGTAAATGAAGGTTGAAGTATAAATTTAGCAACAGGAGGAGTGCATGCAGTAACAATTATTTGCCAAAAATAAGCATCTGTATCCGGTCAATAAGTATGTATAAGTATTGCTCATTCTTCATCGTTTCAAGTTGATGAGGCATATATTTTTATTTCTGTAATTGTAAATACTTGTTTGGATACGTGTGAGGTGTAAACTCCTTGAAATCTTGAGTGAAATCGGGTTCCAGTGAACTCGTGTTTTACTGACCGCTCCAGGGTTGTTATGATGCATGCGTGGCCTGTTTGTGGTACTCGGAGGTGTTTTGGTCTCTCGTTGGGTGTCTTTTAGGCCATTATCTAGTGCCCCAAGTCAAGTTTGAAATGTTTTGGCATGTCACTGAAGTTCAGAATGTGCTATTGAGTTTTCTGCTGGTCATACGTGAAATCACAGATGAACAAAATATGGGCTAATGTGTTTTGTTTTTACGGAATTCAACATTTCGAACTGCTCTGTGAAATTCAGTTGAAGAATACAGCGTTTAAGCACTTCGGTATGCATCAATGTTTGAGAAACTCTTAAATACAAATCCGGTAAAAATTCTGGGGTTTTTTTTTGGTATGTAGAACACAAGTTAATTTATATTTTGATGCACGTATAAAAATACTAGTTGAATTTAGTGCCATTAAACGCTTGTCCTGAAGACTCGAAGTATGTTCTGGTAAGTGCACTACATTTTTATTAACAGTAAAAATGGAAATGAAAGTGTTAAAAAATCAAAAAACAAAGACTGTAGTTTTTATTGAAGTATTGCATTAAAAAGCCATTTAAAGTGATAGATTAATTAATCTTCTTGTAAAGTGGCCTATTAAGCCAGTCTAAACGCGCGACATTTAACTGAAGAGATATTTTATCTTAGCATATTTAATAGGGTGAGCTATCTCAAGCTGTCTAGCCTGTCTTAACGCACAATAATACACCGACAGTTTAGGAAGTAAAGTGCACATTTAAAATCATGAATTGAAGATGAAAACGGACACATAATTTGGATTTCGCCTTCATATGCTTCCAGTCCTCAGACGTGCGAATGCCACAACACATATGCCTTGTGTCTTCTGGTAATACTAATATCACAACAGATCGAGTCTGGTGAATTATCAAGTCGTCTGGCATACACTGCACAAAGACCTACACTTGCATCTTCAGACACTATACCTTCCATCCATTTTCCTCTTCACTCCTTTTTCTATATAGTTTTTACTTCATTTTTCTAGCGTCTTATCTGCTTCTTGGACTATTTTAGTTATGGCTTCGGTATTGCCGTCTTCAAAACGTCTTCAAGCGCCTTAAGCGTCATCTACACTTACAAATTATGTCCATTCGTAAGTCATTCAATTGCTAAAAATTATGAAATCATGTCTGTGTTTTATAGAGATTTACCAATGACATAACAATGATGTTTCAAACAGTGAAATAACATTTTGATATTTTGTACTGTTTTGAAATTTCTTCCGCTATCAATTCCAAATCCAATGTTAGCGCAAACAGAGGTTGGGCACAATTTCAACGACGCTATTTCCGAAATGACAATAATTTTGCATACAACTTGGCGCGCCTTGCTGACAAAGTACAATTCAGTGTCATTGTATGTCCCTTTAACTAAGTTGTGGATATGAGTGAGCTTGCAAACATAAATTATCTACTTGAAATATATACAAGTGGTACTAAGCACACATCGTGTATGTATTAATTGTCCGGTGTGCATATATATATAAAATTCTAAAAATGTCCTTTGCGAATACCTTTTGTTTAAAAACCAAATAATCACCATGCACACACGAACAATACTTGACTGGTATCAGCTTGTTTATGAGCCATATTTAATGTTCTTACCAAACCATAAATGACAATACAAGTGATTTAAAGTGACACCTCAATACCAATAAAATGGTCTTAAATAAAGAAGAGGTATGCAATAATGGAAGTACAATTTGAATAAAGATAGTTGACAAGGGAGCACCACTAGAGGATGCCGACGCTTGTCTAGGTCTTGCCGTGGTAATCATAGAAATCCACATGCAAGGGCTTTTGAAAACATATAAATATTTACCTCGAATTCTGCGCCATTAGTGTAATGTTTATATCTTTTACCGTTTTGTATTGGCTGTATTCTATATTGTTGATGTTTGAAGACAAAGACGCGGACGAAGACCAGAAGGCTTTGACAATACTTTTATCGTATCAAACAGAACCCGTTTCTAGATCTAAACTTAGTTTTACCGTTGTTTTTTTGCCATTGGGTTTTGTGTTGTTCTATCTAATTAAGACAATACTGGATAAAAAATAAAACTACGGTCATATGGTCCATAGATAATTACGAGGCTGGTAATTACATATCCATGTTTCGACCAAAATACGAAAATAAACAGAAAGTACTATGTTACCCAAAATTAAAAAGGGCGTTTCGTCGCACTAAAAACATATTATAAACATATTGATTTCTAATTTTAAAGCATTTAAAGTTGAGAATGGAATTAATATTTTGAAATCATAAAAAAAACAATGTCGCCTTAAAAAATGGTTAATAGCCAGAAAATGTAAACGCAGGATTTTAACAATAATTTCAATTAAAATTCTGACAAACCAATGGTATGATTTTAACGTATCAAAACCATAATATCTATATTAAGGTGGAACGCGACTATGAATTTTTGAGACGTCTGTCATATTTTTGCGTTCCAGCTACAATAACCGAATCTTCATCAATTCTTCGTTTTCAGCTATGAAATTTCAACGTCAAGTACGTCTTGTGAAAACGTTCACGCACATATATTTTTCTTTCTCTTGTTGAACGTCTTTGTTTCTAAATTTGTCTATAACGTCGTGTTTCGCTGAAAAAAAGTGCGCCTCTCTTTAATTCTTGAAAAAAACGCTCGTTTAATTTTTGATTTTTTTAAATACATGTATTCAATGTTTTATTACAAATCGCATGATATCAAGAAAAGGGTACCTCACCGACTTCGTTTTTGCGCAGTATCAAATAATCTAACCCCTATACCTATTTCTTTTTCAATACGTAGTGTATTTAAACGTTTAGCATGACGTTAATCGAATTGTTTTTGTTTATTAAATGGAAAAACTAGAAATCTTAGAGTGTCTGATCAGTTTTTTGTTAGGGATATTTGTTATTGTTGTTGTACAAAATATCTAATTCCACACAAGACGGGCGCTGAATAACCAGCTTTATGAATCAATGACTTAAATCTGGCGGCTATTTTAATGAGAGGCTTTCTTAATTATTAAGCAATCTCATTTGCCGAATTATAATATTTTGATAATACACATCAATAATCGTTCCAGTCACAATGCTATGAGCTGTGACTATGCTGATTAGTGCTTTGTTTTTTATATAATTATACATCTACAGTAATAACACAACAATAAACGGTTCTACTACTTTATTAGTTACCAATTTCTTTAATAAGAACAGATTTTATTTCAACTTATGCATAAAGCATCTCGTTACAGTATTCGTACAAAGAAAAGACAAATGTCATGATATGTGATCAACGTGTATAGGATGGTACTTTTAGATAATAGAGTAAACAATAAACTGTAGATATCATATTGTTATATGGAGAATGTTAACAATGTATCAATAAGCTAAATTATAGTAATATAAAGTAATTGATTCCACAAATTAATAGCTAAATAGTGGAAATGTAAATGGTAATAAAGGTGGTTACTCATTTATATCATTAATGATTGTATTACGTCTATCGTTAGCAAATAATAAGTATTTACAAAGATTAACAATAGTTGTTTTACAAGAACAGTTGAGTAATTCAATAAACTTATACATATTTGGTCTAATTCTAAAATATCGTTTAATGTACTGTATCCTTAGATCGTTATAACGACTACAACTTAAAACAAAATGAAATTCGTCTTCAATGTCCTGTGCATCACACAGTAAACATATTATCTCGTTTCTTTGAAGTCTATTTGCCCCATATCTTTTGGTTTCAATACGTAAACAATGGGCTGACACACGTAATTTGGTAAGATATTTTCTATATGTCTTATTATATCGCAAATTTAAATAACTGGCGATTTCAAACTTATCATGGAGGTGTAAAAATACAGTATTAAGTTTTGTACTGTTAGTAATATCCGCGCGCCACTTCTGTAAGAAAGTATCAGTAAGGCGCTGTTTAAATAGCGGAACAAATGTTTTAACATTATAATTCCATAGGTTGCACCAGACATCATAAAATCCATATCCCTCTAGTAATGTTTTAACATTATATGCCCAGTTTTTGCGTCCAAGTTCACACGACTGAAGGGATTTACGATAAAGGGATGTAAGCAATATATTATTGGAATCCTGTGCCTTGAACCAGTACTTAATTATTTTTAAATATCGGGTAATATATAATGGATAGCGTCCTAATTCGCCATAGACTGCTGCTGTGCACGTTGTTTGCTTGAAACCAAGTAGGAATTTACAATATTTAAGGTGTATTCTTTCCAGGTCCTTGGACTTCGTAAACCCCCATATCGGACATGCATAATTAAGAATAGACCCGACAAAGGAATCAAATAGTTGTAACGCTATTTTAGGTGGGACATCGTATTTACTTATATTTCTGGTTAATACGTTCATCGCCTTTAGTGCTTTATCCACTACATACTGGTTGTTTTAAACAAATGATCCCGTATAGTTAAAAACAACACCCAAATAATTAAAATCGTCGACTATCTCCAGGGGTGCATTATTATAGTACCAAGTTTCGTTGGGTCTTGTTTGGGCCTCTCTTTCGAAATACTACCACTTTAGTTTTGACAGTATTAACTTGTAAACCCCAAGTGTGACAGTATTCATATAATTTGTTTAAACTAGTTTGTAGGTCCTCTGGAGAGTTACCAAATATGACCATATCATCAGCAAATAGCAATATCATAATACATAAATCATATAGTGACAATCCACTCCCAATATCGGATTGTAAATATAATTCCAGGTCTTCTAAGAACAACGCAAATAATATCGGTGAATTATTTAGGCCCTGTTTTAGGCCGATTGAAATGTCGAAAAAGTCAGAGAGGGAATTGCAATGTTTTACACATTTGACCATAGAGTACATTGCTCTGAATATCCGAAGTATTTTCCCGTCAAGTCCCATCTTAAAAAGCTTATACCAAAAAGCATTCCTATAAACAGAATCAAATGCCTTTTTAAGGTCAATAAACGCACAAGGTAACCTCATCTTCGAACAAAGTGTGTCTTCAATAAGATTATGAAGGACAAATATTGCATCTTCTGTGCTGGACCCTTTTCTAAACCCAAATTGTGCGTCTGATAACAGATTATTGTCTTCGAACCAAGTTTCATCTCGTTTGGTTAAAATACTAGTAAATATTTTGCCCAGGTTACTGACAAGAGTTATGCCCCTATAATTATTGGTGTCATTCATATCCCCTTTCTTATATATTGGGACAATATAGCCATATGACCAGGACAACGGAAAGTGACCACTATCTAGTACGACATTAAACAAATCGGTTAAATGACCAACCAATATATATATAGTTTCAATAAAAAACTCGTTTAATAGATTGTCGATAGGGCATGCCGATTTATTCCGCTTAAGGCCCTTAACTGTCGATCTCACTTCTTCTGCCGTTAAAGGAGAGTTTAATTCTTCAAATTTGGGATCGCCAATATTAAAATCGGAATTATTAACAAATTCATCTATTTCGTCAATCTGTGTTGCGCGTATGTCATTAAACAAACCTGAAAAATATTCCTTGAAACTATCCGTATCGATATTACCAGTACTGTTATTATTCCTAGATTTAAAATGATTCCAGAAATCTTTCAGCCGTTTATTTCTCAAGTCATACAATTCCTTCGCCTTACGGGTTTTATACGCTCGCTTTTTCTTTTTGATAAGCGTTTTATAAGCGCGTTTATGCTCGTTTAACGATGCTCTATTATACTCCGACTTATTAAGATAAAAATTCTTGATTGCGTCCGTATATACTTGTTTGGCAATATAACAATCATGGTCGAACCATTTACTTTGCATGTGGCGACTTTTATTACCATTGTTCTGCGTATATTCTTTTTTAAAGTATGGCTCCGCGCTTTTAAGTATTGTAGATGAGAAATCATCAACGAATTTATCTAAGTCGCGGTGTTGAGTAAAATCCGCGTCATGGAATATATTATTGATATTATTTAGGCTCGCTATGAGATCCCGTCTAAAACATTTTTTGTGTTCCTCGCACCATTTAGAGTATGTCCGCTTTTCATCGGTCCCATCACGCGTATCATCATTGACCGTCCGTGTATGTACTTTAATATCAAACGCTATCGGTGCATGGTCAATAAATATATTAAACGGGTTTATATCGAACTGATTTAACAATGTAAAATCAATTTCTCTACATACCAGGTAGTCGATAGTAGTGCAAGTATTATGGCTTAAATATGTGTATGCCCCTTTGTTATTGTCATTACTTAATCTCCCGTTTACAATGCGCGTATTGGTGGCCTTGCAAAAATCAAGCATGCGAATCCCCCTTGTATTACATACTTTATCTTGGGAGGCCCTTCCCGTAAATATATCTGGTAAATAATCATTATCGTCTAAATCTGACACCAAGTTATCATGTAAAATGCTGTCAGGCCTTTCACCCACCCTACAATTCCAATCGCCTGCTAAAAATATATTCCCTAGATTTTCAAAATGAAATATATCATCACTCAAAATATCAAATGGGTTAGCGTCAAATATTGCATTAATTGGTGAGTCATCTGACCACCAATATAAACCACATAAGTATATATCATTATCAAGTAAAAAAATAATATTTATCAATTTTCATCCAAATAAGTGTGTCAAAATGGTTTCTGACAATAGACACTCCTTGACTAATAGCACTTTTGACATATATTACTATACCTCCACTGTGTCTCTTTGCATTTTTGTGTTTTACGTTTCTATAGAAATTATAACTCTCATAACCCTCTAATGTAATATTTCAATTAGAATTGGTCCATGTTTCGGATAAAATAATAATATCATTATCTATCAAAGTTTTCAAAAAATCACTATCCGCAAGCTTTCTTTCAGTTAGACCATTACAGTTCCAAGTATCTTAAGTCCATTCCCCGATAATTCCTAGTGCGACGTAACTGGTTTTCCATCTACATACAAAGTGTCATAGACTAGCCAAGCACGTTTGCCATCCTTCTTCGCTTCCTTCAGTTTGGGTACGAGTTTTCGACGTATGTCCATAATTTCAGGCGGGAATTGTTCACTGATAAACTGCCTAGATCCTTTCAGGAGAAAACCTTGTTTCCGCACGGCCTCGCGATCTTTGAAGTCGGTGAACTTACACACGATGTTGCGTGTGCGAGTATTACTGCCGTCGCGTGAGGGCGCGCCAATACGGTGTGCACGCTCTATCTTCATAGACGCGGCTAATTCCTGGGCGATCTTAAGCCTATCTTTCAGGAAGTATCTGACCTTGACCTCTGTGTCACCTTGTTTCTCATTTGGCCCTTCTTCTATTCCGCCAAATATAATATTGTTCCTTATACTTTGGGATTTCATATAAACAATGTCATCCTGCAGTTTGGCGTTCTGACGTTCTAATGAGTCAAAGCTTGACTTTAATTCAGCATGATTGAAGTCTGATTGTTCGGCCTTATCTTCTAATCTAGAGACTTTCTGATCAACCTGCTTGTTAGTATCATGCACTAATGTCCAGAGCCTTTTCATATCTTTATCGAAACTATCAACTTTAGTTTCTAGTGTGTTAAGTTTGTCTAGCCTTTTCTCAATATTGTTCATTTGTACTTGGATGGTTTCCAAAACGCCCCGAGAACTGTTGAAATGTCCGCTTTAGCAATATCAGGTGCCACGTTGTTGGCCATTGTAATATTTATATTTCCAGTATTCTCAGCTAAAGTGGAAGGTTTAAATAAGTATCAGTAGAGATCTGCAGTTATAGGGCTCTAAACTAAGCAAAAGCATAGTAAATCCAGTGTGTGCCACTCATATAAGACACAAAATATAACTAACAAGGCAAAAAATTATAATCGACAGAAATCTGCATTGTAATAAGCACAAACGGATCCCGGCAGTAGAGGGCGTGCAGCCCCCCTCCCCCCTTAAAATCATCCAAGTTTTCTTCTGTATGTCACTATCGGAGAAAAATGTAATAGTATACAGATCTATAAAATACGCGACTATAGAGTTCAGTGTCTTGAATCTAAGTTTGATGTTGTCAATCGGTTATCGTTGAATAAAAACATATACAATTAATAAATTCCACTTATATTGGTAACCATATTATTGACTAAGTTTGGTAGTGAATATAACTCTTGAATATTTTTAACACGGGTCATTTGTTACGCAACGGTTTGGGGAGGGGTGGGGGATGGTCAGTTCATGACTTTAAAAAGTGATCGGTTATTCTTTGAACAGAAAGAAAATTACTCATGTGGTCAATATATAACGGGGTCAATCGGCGTTAATTTAAAACACACTAAAATGTTAAAGTGAAACTCTTCTTCAAATCAATATTCCACATGTTCGTATAACAAACATTTATTCAGACTGATAAACCCTTACTTCTTACGTAATAATAAACTCATACAAAATATTATTTACTGATAACAAGATTGTAACTGTTTATTTAATAGTAGAAAGCGCAAAAATGATTCATTTTTATTTGGTGAATGCTAAAGGATTTACTATGGTCTCTTATTTCTTTCAAATTAAACTCGATATTCTTCATAAGAACCATTGTTTTCGATATGTATTTATTCTTATAGTATAAGTTGTGGTAAATCGTACTTGTGTTTAATAATTGTGTTTGCACTGACCCCATTGAATTGTTTCTATTATCTCATCTTATTAAGGATTGTTATAGTTCACACAAATGCACTTACATGAACGCACGTATACGCCCACATACTCGTACATGCACGCACGCCCATACACACGAACGCGCGCGCGCACACGCACACGGACACACACACTATGATAAAATATATGTCCCAAATGGCTCAAAAGATGATCTTAAAGTTAATGTTTTAGTGCAGTAAAATGTTTAATTTTGTTAATCAATGCATTGTTTGTTTTAATCCATAACGAGTTATTTTGTTTTCCTGACTTTACCACGCAATCAAAGCTTCTCGTGCGTTCAAGCAAATTCATGAGACAACTTTCGGCGATGCATTTAATGCCCATGATACAGAAGCCAACATAGCTACCTTATCCCGCACTCATTGTCCCTGTCGTGCGTAGTGTACACGCGTGCGTGCGGGCGTCCGTGTGTACATACATGCCTGCGTGTGAGAGCGTACATGTGTGTGAGAACGTACATGTGTGTGTGTGTGTGCGCGTGCGTGTGTGTGCGTGTGTATGGGCGTGCGCATGATCGTCTGTGTGTGTGTGTGTGCGTGCGTGCGTGCGTGTGTGTGCGGAAGCGCGATCGCGTGCACATTTATGCATGCGTGTGCAGGCGTGCTTGAGTGTGGTATGGTGTGTGGAGTGCGTTTTTACGCGTGCGTACATGTACGTTTTGTGCGTGAGTTTGTATGTAAGCTATAACAACCCTTAACAAAATGAGCTTATAGTAACTATTCAAAGATGCACACTTACTCTCCCATCTCAACTCAACTCAATATCTTAATTTTCCCCATGGTTATACATAATCATAATATATCCAAATATTGATAGACATAAAACATAAAAAATATTATATACAATAATAGTACAGTTTAAAATTATAGCATATTGTTGTCAAAATATTTATATAGGTAGGATATATAAATAAAAAGTTTACATTCTACATGCAAATAAAATAATTCTATTTGACTTCCATGATAGTAAGGTCGTGTGTTATCTGACGCTTGGATGCAGAAATCTTGTCGAAAACAAAGGTTCTTATAAGAAATACAGAGTTGATTTAAAAGAAATGAGCATAAAACATGTTTTTTTACATTATGAGACAGTAAATATTTTAGCATTCACCAATAATTTAATGTTTTTGTGCATTTTGTTATTAAACACGCGGTTAAAATCTTGTAACCAGTAATTAATATTTTCCATTAATGCATAATTGAGTAAGAAGTTAAAGTTTTATTAGACAAAATTGATCTTGTTATACATGTGTATGCATGGATTTTGGATAAGCATGTCACTTTAACTATAATAGTTCATTTATAATCAGTGCTTTAATGATTTAATAATGTTAAACAGAAGAAAACAATGAATTATCAATTTAACTAAAATTAACAACAACTGTTAAATGTTATTGATCAGTGGTTTATTCAAAACTAAGCTTTTATTAGCGTAAATAATAGTTCGATTTACGTCATGCTAAACGTTTTATAACAATACGTAATGAAAAAGAAACAGGTATAGGGGTTAGATTATTTGATACTGCGCAAAAACGAAGTCGGTGAGGTACCCTTTTTTGATATCAGGCGATTTGTAATAAAACATTGAATACATGTATTTAAAAAAATCAAAAATTAAACGAGCAGTTTTTCCAAGAATT
Source organism: Mya arenaria (assembly GCF_026914265.1). Classification (NCBI taxonomy): domain Eukaryota; kingdom Metazoa; phylum Mollusca; class Bivalvia; order Myida; family Myidae; genus Mya; species Mya arenaria. Next base: position 39,337,828 of record NC_069137.1, on the reverse strand, counting down.
AAAGAAAGGCGCACTTTTTTCAGCGAAACACGACGCCGTTTTTCCCGCGAAAAATGACGTTAAAGACGAATTTTAAATAAATAACGTAAAACAAGAGAATGAAAAATATATATGTGCGTGAACGTTTTCACAAGGCGCACCTGAGGTTTAAATTTCATAGCTGTAAACGAAGAATTGGTGAAACGATCGGTTATTGTAGCTGGAACGCAAAAATATGAGAGACGTCTCGAAATTGACGTCAGTGGTATATTTTGAGGATTCATAGTTTCAAAACTGTTCCGAATATTGAAAATGTAAAAACAGTCCTTAATTGGGCATATGCTCTTCTATTCGTATACCAATTTTCAGACAGTAACTCGAAAATAATTTCATAGTCGCGTTCCACCTTAATATGCTGTACCTCTAATTTTCCTACTGTGATTGTATATGGTGTTATTTGACTATCATTGCAGGAAATAAATAGCGTAATTTATTTAAATATGCATTTTGTTGCAGCAATGGAGGAATATTTTTTCTTAAAATGCAGTGGTGGAGTAGCTTGAGCACCATTTAATTTCCTGTACGCTTGATAAAATATTCAAATCTGAAACACACGCTTTAATACGCGCAAAGGTTTTGGTTAATACCACTGTATCTTGGCATACAAGCATACAGAGAGGCTAACATTCAAATTGCTAACGAAGATAACGTAAGGGCGTATATTGAAGTATTAGGTAAAGAAACACGGAAGTTTAAGTAGACCAGGGATACTTGATATTATCTGAAGTCGCTATACTAGCTTTTCAACATCCTGAATGCGATTATAGTTGAAATGAAGAAAGGTTTAAAAACACAATGAATCAGTTTACTTGGGTGATTGTAAACATTTTATATTGTTTTGGAGTAATTGAGAAAGGTACAGTGCTATTTCATTATAACACCCGTTTGACTGAATAATACGTACAATAAGATTTCTTTTCAATACGTACATATATGTTTAGCATGAGCTTCGTAATAAGCTTATCGAAAAAAAAACTTATTCTTAAAAAAATACACGTATATGCCTGCACTTAAAAAGGCTTGACGGTTTTATACAATTGACTTAAATGATTAATGCATAGAAGATAATTGTTGGTTACAGTTAAATTCGTGTAATATTTCACCGAGTGAGCACCAAACGCAATATTTCATGGGTGGCGTAAGCAATTTACGCTATTTATCATATTACCACTCGTACTTATGGTGTATTCAAGGTGAAATTAATTGCGATTTCAAACTTAAATAGACATTTATTTTTATCATTTACCTTAAACAAGGCAATTAATGACAGATAATCTTAACGGTGTTCTGTCAAGTTAAGGAATTTAAACATTTTGCTCGCTAGCGTGTCGATTACTAAGAATATCAGTTTTAAGGAAATCGCTATGGTTCGGTGTTGCGGTTTATTCTTTGAAACAACATGACTATATCCAAAACGTAATATAATAAACAGGGCTAAAAATGCGTAGGAAGTATTCTATTTTAGTATTGCGACGTAACTGATCTGTTTTAAAACGCTGTAACGTTAGTAAAACAAATTCAGCTTCAAGTTCAGAAATTTATAAGGCAGTTTTCTGGCAAGCTCGTTTGTTGCTGCTCTACTTTAAAAATGCTCTCAGAGAACTGTAAAAGTGTCAAAGAACAAACTATTTTAAATCATTCTAAACTTTAGGGAAATTTAAATAAAGAGTTCCGAAAGAATAATGCTTTATTCGTATCATTCTAAGAGCCAAAAACCTGTTGAATGCATTTTACATCTCTATTCAATTGCTGATCCAACCGCATTTTATGACTTTGCTGTAAGTTTGATTTTAGAAAAGAGTTCCTGCTTATTTTATTTTTTTTAAATATGGTATATATTACAGTTCAAATAATAAAGATAGGTTAGGGTCGTAGATTGTAAGGACGAGTTTGATTTTTATCTTCAAGTTAGTTTTATGTGTGAAGTTAGCATTGTATTACTTCAGAGCATAAATAAAGGCAGTGAATTTATAGGTTACGAAGACATTTCTTGAACGGTTACGTACAATTGTGGAATACGTTTGTGAAGTATATCATCCAGGTATGTGTACAACGTACAGGTTAAGAACGACCTTTGCGATAACACGAAGAAAATGATTTATGCGAGTATTAACGAGTATACAAGTTCACATTCGCAACCTCTTTAATTACTCTGTGTGTAAAGATTGTTTTTAAGTAAGTTGATGCGTGCTCTGAGGAGGCTTATATTGTGTGCCATGCGTACTTGTTTAAACCCTTTGTAGACTCGGGCTCAAGTGAACTCGTGTTTCACTGACCGTTCCAAGGCGGTGATACTTCATTAAATGGTTAAATTATTTTGATGTGAATGTGGTCTGTTTGTGGTGTCTGTATTTGTGTAATATGTTTGTGTCTCTAGTATATTATAATTGCCTTGTGGCCGTAAACAGTTTGTATTTGTTTTATTTATATTTACAACTGGGCATGTCTCTGTAGTTTTGATTGTATGCGCTTTTTATGCGTATCTGTCTCTCAGGCTCTTGTTGTTCTCAGCTATGGTTGCAATTTATCGATAAGCAAAGTCTTTCTTCATATATACGGCAATGATGTGCTATACTCCCTCGATTGAATTTGCAAACTTGTTTGAATTTTTATCAATGTTTTAAAATTAAAGAGAGTTTTCTCAATTCCATACGATATGCTAATCCGCATTTTTTATTATTTCTCAGGTCAGGGTGTTTTTGTTTCACAAAGTGAAACGGAGTGGGACGAATCTACATGTACTTTTGCAGAACCAGATATACTCTGCAGTGATGATGGCTCTTGCGTTGTTGGAAATGGTTTAGAACTTTTTAACAGTATAAGCATCCCAGACAATGGTATTTGGATTGGATTTACCAAGACATGGATAAGTTTTGCTTATGTTGGTAAGTAAATTTACGAATATGTATAATTAAGCATACAAAAAAAAGATTAAACCGCTTGCCCGAATTCACTTGAATGTAGTAATTTATTTAAAATAAGGCTTTTGTTTTAAAAAGGTGACAATAAATTAAGTAATTAATTAATTAAGTGGAATCATTATGTTTTTAAGGAGTAATGTTTGTTTCAACAGTTGAACCTCCGCTTGCTTTAATTCTTTTCGCTAAAGCTAGTCCAAAGAAACTCCATGTTTAAAGCTTTGCTGAAATGCATTATTCTCCACGGGTGTTTGTGATGTTTCCCAATCTTACATTTCACTAAGCAAGCAACTTTGTTTTGAAAGATGTAACCAAGTGAATGTTGGAATCGAATACTCTGTTCCAACTTTTGGGGAATGTAGACGTAGAACAGGTTGCCAAACTATCGGAATCAGAAATGCAACAGACGTGAGTTATTCATGGTCAACTTAGCGTAGCATTTCATTGTTAATGGATACATAGACGATATTATTATAGGACGCTTTTCTGGTGACCTGTATGACGTCGATTTCCGTTTGTAAAAATGTATCCGTCGAGACCGCACGTGTTTACTCACCGAAGGAGACGTGATACAGGTCACCAGAAAATCGTTTTATCGTAATATTCCATTTATTATATACCTGCCTATTAAATTATTCCTTTTTATTGTTTGGTTTTAATTTGATTTAATTTTACCGCCGTCTGTCAAATGCGCGTATGAATTCGAATGTGTTAACGTAGTTTCTGTAAGTCAAGGGAGTCTACTACAGCCAAACGAAGTCAGAAGTTACAGAATTTACTTTATTGAGCAAAATAACAACAAAATATTTTATATTTTAGCAAAATTAACAAATTGCTAGTACAAAAACAATTATTAAATGTCACAGCACAAAAACAAAACAACATCAAAAAGCGGTACTTATTTTACGAGTATACACTAATCGTCAGTTCATGTAGACGTAACGCAGCCATTTTTAAAAAAAGTAAATATACGTGGGATTTTTTGACGATAATAGTATGCAGAATTTAGGGAAGTTCGTGAGTCAATCGCTATTTCTATCAATGACGCGAATTCGTCTTCATCTTTATATTGGCGAGCTGCTCACATTTATGATAATAAACATGGATAATCATTAATGCAACAATTTATGAACTTCGAAATGGACAACAAATAGTTCACTGAAGTAGCTATCTTGATAGACTGGAAGTGTTCTCTCCTTCAATGCTTATCCTCATGGTTCCTTGAAGAACATGAGAACCATGTTCCTGAATATTTACATGCTTCTGGAGCGTGAGTAATGAAAGTTTAATGTATTAAAAAGTTGACAGGTTTTACAAGGTTTTTTTTGTCATGCTTTTTTTAGCAACGCGAAAGTAGTTGAAAGATTACACAGGGTACTCGCATGATACGGAATCAGAAAACGACAGTATCATGATACGGATTTTTCATTACGCCGTTCTGTATTTTCACTGTTGGATATGGAAAAGGAATTATATCCAATTCATGAGATACAAAACATTTATACAAATACAATAATCACGTAGTAAACGTATATCTTTTCAACAAATGCACGAGCTAACATAACATATATTTCAAAACAAACATTCATACCAATGAAGAAAGTTTCTACGAAAAATTGAAATTCTAGTCTCGAAACGTTTTGAAAGCGTTGTAGTGGTTTTCCTTTCTTAATGCGTTGATTGGTGATTGTTTGGCTTGTATATTTTCTTCATTTAGTTTAGAAATTTCTTACTTTATTATACGATTGCATAATGATTAAAAGTCAGTGAACAATAAAAGCAGGAGTCTGATAAAACATCAGGCGAAAATGTAGTGTAGGTTATAAATTTGGTCGACTGTATATCCACACTATTGTTTTTGTACTTAAATTGCTTAATACTCATGTCGCTATTGCTAAATTATCTATACAATGACAACTCGCCTTATAGACAAACCGTTAAAGAATTCACAGTTTAGTGCACACTCCAAACTAACACTACACGAGAGGCATACCACATTCAATACAACAAAAATAGACCTCACATTTCTTTAAATGCATATAAGAATAGATGTTGAGATTACCTACTTGGCATGGCATAATGTCTCTCAATCTATTTGGAACTATTTCAGGGATTGAAATGTAAGTGTGCAAGTAATAGCCAGGTACACTCGGGGACATGTAGAAGAAAATGCGAAGAAGCGGATCAATATCCGTGTGGTGACACTTCCGACAAAACTATGTTTTCAATTTATACGGTCGAAAAAGGTACTTGTAACTTTGGTTTATTATTATAAGGTCAAGTTGAAAGTTTATCATTTATGGTTACAATGCGTTTCTTTCATGCTTTTTGATGAAACATGGAGTTTTATCAGTGAAAAAACAAAGGCGAAGGTCTCAGTTTGATATTTTCACTGCAAAATAAGGAGTGAAAATATCAACTTTCAGAACTACTTTTAAAATCGATTGCAGTTACTTACACTTGATCAAAACAAAACACTCACCATAAAATATTGCCAAAAACATTTAAAAATTAAAACAATTGTTTGATATGTTTAAAAAAATATATTTGGGAATTAACAACTAACCGTTCATTAGAAAAATGGTTATCCCGTTTTCAAACGTGTTTATGATATTGAAGCTGAATATTCGAACTTATGCTTTCATACCAAACAATTGACAGACGAAAACAACTGTTCGAAAATAAATAGAATGTTATATCATTGTTCAAATGTATTTTGAACTGTTTGTCGTTGTAAATACGAACTTCCCGGATAATACACACAACAATTTACATATTAACTTATTTGTTTACCACACGCACGCCTCAAATTTGGCAACAAACTAGCGTGGTCCTCATCATTACCTGGAAAACGACATGTCTTCAAGCGAATTATACTGATCTCTACCAGTAAGATGACTTAATATCCATGTATCATGAATAACACTCTTAAACTAAGTAAAATGTTATATATCCAATGATTATCCGCAATTGTTTGTTTTCAAACCACGCTTAAATTAAAGTTTTTTTGATATTTTTTGAAACATGGATGCACTTATTACACTTCATTGATTACTGTTCATAAAATATTTGCACTAAAAAACGAGCAAATAATAAAGTATAAAAAATAATATCAGATAACTTTTTCTCAACAAACCGGAAATAAAAAATTGACAGCTATAATTGTGCATGAGGGGCGCTCCACGGGAAGCGGCGTAAATAATATCTTTTTCAAAAAATGAGGTAATTAGGAAAATAAATTAAAATTCTATAAAATCGGAAAATTAGCATAAAAAACAGAACATTTGTTCATTTCAGTGTAAGATCGTTTTTTATTCCACTTGTGATCACAGAAAAACTATTTTTTTAACGAGTGGCGAATATGTTTGTCTATGACACTCGTGAAATAAAATAGTACGATCTTACACGAAATCAACAAATATCTTCTATATATTTACATTGCGTGATATGTTTGAAAAGTATACATGTCTGTTTTGCCGATGATAATTCGTTTTAATATTGATTTCACATGGCTAGCATTGACATACTACCTTTTTTATTACGTCATTTTTTAGAAGAAAAGAAAGATTTCCGGAGGACATGAAAATAAATTTAAGGTAAGCTGTTCACCGTCTTTCACGAAATCGCATTTGAATACTGTTTTGTGCCTGATATATCAACCGTTATATTTCAGTCCCTCCAAGTAGCAATTCAAAGGACAATAATAAAAACTGTCTACTGTTCTATTATGGATATGGAGGACAAGGTCATAATTTTTATTGGAGTCCGTGCAATTATGTAGCTTCCTATCCAAAGATATTATGCAGCGGCACAAACTATTCAGGTAATTTGTTTTACTTTGTTATTAATCCCACATAAAGGCAATTCTATATTGATTCTATGGAAAGGGTCAAATTCAAATTTCAGAACGTATCGATCAGGCGGGAAGAAATAAAAACAAGCAAATGATTGTTTAATTCTTTTAGATAATTTATTAAAAAAATGTGCTTGGAAATAAATCCGACCAAAAGCTATATACTTGTTTTTCTTTAATAATCTAGGATTGAAAAACTATTGCCTTTAACATAATTGTTATTTTTAAATTGGAAGGCCTTAAAATATCCGGTTTGGAATTGCCAGACAGGCTCGTAGCATAAACAATCTAATAACCTTCCCAAACACCCGAACCCACTCCACCCTAATAAAACAATAAAATAAAACAACAACAGCAATAAAGCAAACGAAAAGTGATTTCATTTCAGTAATGATACGATTTATCGGACGATCGATATGTTGCATGATTAAATGTTGAGTTTTGGTATGTATTAATGACCAAGTGTACTTTTTTCGTGAACTACTGCTTTAGATTTATTAAAACGACGAACAATCCAAAAACAATCAACAATTATTTTCTACCTCAAACCTATTGAAACCTTAATCACAAATGAGTAACAACGCATAGAACTACAATAACCATTTGACGTGTGACAGCGAAGATGGTCTAGAGCTTTGGGAACTTACGGAAAGCCATACTAGCATGTCGCCTTTTTAAGGCAAGACCATCCAATATTTTTGTCATTCAAATAGGATATTTTAATATTGGTTGATACTAATAATTCCGTTGATTGTGGGATCGCAAAAACCCGTTCGTGTACTCATGGAGTCTATACGGACTTCAAAAGTCACGTGGATTAAAAGGCATCTTGCATGTTGCTTATATGACCTAACTGATACGCGGGCCCTTAAACGGCCGTACGATAGACGATTATTGCCTAGGTTTAGCTCAACTTTCAGTCACAGACAATCCGTCGCACCCTACAAGAAGAATGGGGAGGGGGTGTATCTTGCACGCGTCCCCTTCATACTTTACCAATTTTGATGACATTATTATAAAATATGATATATACAGTTCATCAATATAAGCCTTTTGAATTTAATATACACCAAATGAGTCCTGGGGAAAGACACCCAACACCCTACATCTCATTTTAAGCCTTTATGTTTCAGAATAAGAGGAGACGGATGCACTTAAGGGAAGCACCCCCAAGTTACGCCTTTTCTGATGTCAAATACCGAAACCGTCCATTTGTGTACATTTACTGCTTAATAACATTATTAACATTACCACATTAGAAATCCAAATGGTGCATTTATATGTCTAGGATAATATAGTTGTCACTCATACACTTTTATGTTATAGATAAAAACCAACTGGCGAAATTATATAATGGTAATAATAAATGGGCTACAGCTGTTGACCACTGCTTCGTTGGAAAATACTTCCCTGCAACAATACAAAGTATTATAAATGCGCAGTTCACTAACCAGAACGCCCAGGACTACTGGACAGGAATAATTAAGACAGAATCAATTCTTTCTTTGAGTGATAAGTTAGGTATGTTCATCTTTCTAATTATCAATGTAATCTGAGTTTATCGTATCTTCAGTGAGAACATGTATAGGCTATTATATCTTTACATCGACGTAATGGCTCTCTTTCGACATAATAATGGTTATGTAATTCTTCCTGTTTTTGATAAATATTAAAATTATGGCGTGCAAGTGCAATGTTACAGACACTTGAACATTGTTTGTATAGTTTTTATTCACTTATAGTATTGCATTAAAATTGTTTTTGCATTTCTTTGGATTATAGATAATTGAAGTGACGTTGTCCAAGAGCAAGGCAAACAGTTCAAGGGTCATGCTTAGGAGCTAACTCAAGTCTGAGTTTTGATTCATGAAAAAAATGCAAATCGTTATTTTATTGTAACTTTTTAGTTTATTTAAGATTATTAATGAAGAAATTTGATTTCTGTAAAACGAATGGAATAAAGATTATTTGTAATCTAATACAAGTGGTTTCTGAGTCTGAGTATAGATTTCGGTTCCAGACTGTTCGTATTCATGACCCCTTGTGCTTTTAACTGCAAAATTATTAATTTTAATATTTTTATTTTATAAATGTGTTGAAGTGAAGACATATATAGTTCTGGTATACATGCCACTTATTTAAGCTATTCGAACGAAAAAATAATACTTAAAACATGTATATGTGCAAATATTGAGAGTTTATATTATAGTTTCTGTCATCCTTCGTGGTGCCTTTACTGGACAATTACCTTGCAGATAATAGCACCAATCCACCTGTGACATATGCTTATGTTGAGCAGACAAACCAGACCGTTTACGTGAGATTTGCTAACGCAGGTCAATCGAGAAAGAGTTTGTGCACAGAAGGTAAAAATAAATTTTGCATAAATGACATTTGTAATTACTATATGATGAGGTTTGTGGGGGTTGAGCTTTCGAAAACCAGGGAAAATCCCTGTGAGTTCCCGATTTTAACTGAAAGTTCCAAGTAATTTATCTAAGCATTTATCAATGACGATGTCTTGACAGTTGTGTAATGTTTGTTTTGTTGTATCGTTGTGCCTGTTTTTAGGATTTGTTGTCCCTGCCATTATTCTGCTTTACAAATATATGTCTTTACATTCTCCGAAATTGAGTATATATGGAATGTTGCAATACATATGCTGCCGTAAATGCAATACATATATTAACATATATATGATTACGCAAAGTTTATAAGCACCAAACAAATATGTATTAATATAACATAGAAAGATGTGTATTATCACTGTATACATTGTACACATTAAGACCAACTATATTGATGTCATCGGATTAACAATAATGATTTCTTTCAATTTTATGGGTTTTTTTATTGTACACATATGCGTATAATATAAGTATGTGTAAACATAAGTATTTAGGGGTTTGTACTCTTAAACAGTTTATAAAACCGTTTACAGTCAAGGGGGACGATTTATCAGTTTTTGTTTAGATAAACAACTGTATTAAGTATCATAATTTGTTACAATACACGAGCGAAATGTACATGTTTTTTTATATCAACCTTAGCAAGCTCGCCGTTTTTTTATTTTTTTTTTATACAAATCAATACTTACATTCACCTTTCTTTTTCGAACCATTTGTTTGTTGCAGCTCATTAAAAAAAGAGTACTATAATATTCGTTTAAAGGATACATTTGCACAAAAGCAAACCTGACGAGGTATTCAAATTAATGTCGACAAAACCGCAAATGCAAGTCCACTGAGCTGAAATGACTATTGTATAGATAAATTATAAACCAGTCCTTGCCATTCAGAGATTGGTTCAAACTATTGTTATATAATTATAAACTGTACATATATTGTGTAAGCTGCAACTTCATAACATAAATAATTTCACTTCTGTTAAACTACTAGCTAATCAGGTATTAAGATACCAGAAGGATACGATAATTGACCTTTAATATGTTTATCATAAACAACAGATTGTCTCATCTGACAACATTTCACCTAAACCATCGTTACGTTTGACACAAAATATTTTCATTGAAAGTTAATTGACTTAACATATTTATATATTTTATGGAAACAAGTAAATTATTATTTAAAATTGTCTTCACTCGATAATAACATCAGACTTGATATGTATTCAAAGGGTAGCACAGCTATCATTAGAGGTAGACGCGTTCAAACGTTTTCCAACACTTATACTTTATTTACTTCATGTTTTATGTTTACCAACTTGGGTTTTTATAGAGATTTAGATCCAGAATGGATGTACATAGTCATTGCATAATACTGTACGTGGGCAATATAATCCTGAGTTCAATCTTTACCCTTAAAGGCAAGGGTAAAATGCACTATTTTGCTTGACAAAATAAAGTGTGGCAAAGCATATGCAGTGTTAAACTAAGATATTGACGATTGGCTCAAATATTGTCTTTGAAGTCACCGATTTTAAATAGCGTAAGTAACACTTTTTACAAATAGGCTTAAAGGTAAGTGTGTGTATGCGTCCTTGTAGCCTTGTGTGGTTTTGTTGTCAGTTTTCAACTGTATCCTTGACTGTACAGGCGTGACTCTGGATCCCAATATAAACATAATATCTTTTATGCTGTAATGGTATTTTTTTCTGAAATTCGTTATCAAAGAGTAAAATAGTTTTAATACAAGTGTTTTCAGGTGCTAACGCGGGGAAAAATGCGGTGATAATTTAAATTTATTTAACACTTTGTCTAGGATTGATCACTAGTAGCCGTTGCCTATGAACGTTCACTACTATTACATACCAGAAACACCATAAGCTACATTGAAAAACATCTTTTCGAACCTAACCTGTAATTACAAAACTGTTAAATAGCAACAAACAATAGAACATACAGGACCAATCCCAGTAGCATGAACTTTAACCAAGATTAAGTTCTAAGGCACAGAAATCCAGGTCAAGTTTTAAGGCAGCATATGATGAACGGGTAATGTTTTCTTTATTATCTTTTTTCAGATGGCACAACGGCAACACCATCTACAACGATACGAGAGACACAACCAACTTATTCGGAATCCACCACAGCACCAGTTAAACCAACAACAGGTTATTAATTATGTATTTAAAACTTAATTGAAAAATCATCTATTGTGTTCCCCAACATTTTAGAATCGTCCACGAATTGACCAATTATGAATTATTTGATTCAACTATTTCATGAAATTTGCATGTTACGTGCATGTTAGCGAGCTTTCTGACAAATTAATTGAACGGTAAGAATAAAATTTTGTATTCTATGATGACGAGTATAAGATTCTTTTGATCACATGCATGTTTCGGTATTTTTTTTAAAAACCTTACCTGTTTTACCTTTGGTTCTGTAAGCCTAATATTATAAACCAATGACATTTCTCACGCAACATGCATTTCAAACATTTAATACCGAAATTCTGTAGAACGAAAGAGGTATATGATCGTTTAAATTACAATTATCAGTATAACGCATACTAAGCTATTAGTGTGTACGAATCAGAGCCTTAATATAATACTTTAGCAAAATTTGACTCTATATGCGTAAAGGCGACGTAGTCGATTGTAATATATGGTCATCGCGTCATTCACAGTTCCCATACCTTAAGTACCTTACGGCTCAAAAATTTTGATAATCAATAAAATGGAAATATCAGGTTTAACTCTATAGATTAAGATGCAAATGAACTATTTTATTCAAATAAAAACGTAACAAAAAAAAAAAAAAATGAGGAATTACAGAATGATTTGCTGGGATATTACCAAGTTATTTAAAAGTAGTGAAACATTTTCTGACCAATAGAGAAAGAGCAATGTTATATTAGACATGTGTAAAACTATTTTGTAGAAATGAAACGATGCAAGTGACAACCCAGTAGCTTGAAATTTAATATATTGATTAGATGCATACAGATTCAGGCCAGGATTTTACTCAGTATATAATCATTCAAAATGTATTCAATTTATGTTCTGTTTGCTTAGTTTCAGTTGGCCCCTCGGAAACAAACTCAATAACCACGCAAGGGAAACAGCCTACGTATTCGGAACCAACCACAACGCCAGTCAAGAGTACAACAGGTTAATTTAGAAACTTGTATTATCTATATGATGTTTTATCCACTGCATATAACGTATGTATGTTTATTCAACAAGTTCAGTAATAGGCAAACCTTTGATGGACGTATATATAAAGTTTATGTTTTCTTTGATAATGTTCAGATCGCACATCGGAAACACCCACTATAACGACACAGGGTGACTATAATTCAAATTCTACACAAACAAGAGTATCTTTGGAGTAATGTTCTACGTTAATATCCCAGGGTACTTGCAAAATGATACTTAAGATCATTTACAAAACCAACGTTGTTTTCACATATTTTGTTTATTCCTTACAATTCAAATATTCTTTTGCGTATAGTAAAAATGTGACATTTAGTGTGACGTTGATTGTATTGGCTTATTAGTGTATGTATCAAAACGTCATGTTTTCCAGTCATATTTTTGTTTAACATTTGTTGTTAAAGGCCTATTTAAGCCTTCTCTAAGTGCCCCCCCCCCAAAAAAAAAAAAAAAAAAAAAAACACAACAAAAAACAAAACAAACAAACAAAAAAAAACGTGTATTTGTACACAACCTCTCTTAATTGATCTTAATTTAATTGCCTAATTGTTTTTTCAGATCTCTGATCTGAGTATACTGCTGTGCAATTTTGGATGCTATATTATAGAGATGGACCCTAAATGGCCATGAGCCAACAAACGAATACACAGGAAATTGGCCCCTACTGTGTCACCAGTGCAATTAGCAGAAGATGCAAAGCAGGGGATTATCATGCCAAACATTCCTTAAACTAGGCCTTTAAGTGATTAATATATAGAGGGTAAAAACATGACATAATTCACCGACTGAGCTCTTGAAGTTTCATTTCACCTGTGGCCTAGACACGAGTGACGTTTGATTTGAAATTGAGAGAAGGCTAAAATTTTATATCAGTGAGAAACATCAAAATGTCGTTTCACTGTTTGAACAGTGAAAAATTGTTTCACTGATAAATCTCTAAAAATCACCGGAACGCATATCATTATGGGATGTAGTTGATGTAGTCGAAAAAGTTGGAAAGTAAATTGTAGAACAATATTTGCGATACGTTATGTTTCTCAAGTGTGCTTACTGACATATATGTTATATTTTATTCTTACAATACATATCAGGAAATATATTTAGTACGTAGTAGTTTAAAGTCATATTTTTGATATCCTTTGATATTCCACACCAGGTCCAACCTCGCGTGTCACGTCAATTATTCCATTGACATCATCTGGAAGTGACAAAACATCAGATACACCTCCAACAATTAAGTCAACTACAACGACAGTATCGAGTCCCGTACAGGAAGGCAAAGACCAAGGGGGTATTTATTTTGAGCAATCACATTTTTTTGAACTCACATAACTTTTAAGAACATGCATCAAATCGAATAATATCATTTTACATTCGGAATAGTTATTATTATCTATTGAACAATATTTCCTTCCTAAAGAGAACAACAAAAGTATCAATAATCAGCAATAAGCAAAAATGGCATGTCGTATGCATTTCTTCTATCAAATTTTGACTGTGGGCGATTTGTTTCAAATAAGTGTGACTATAAAAAACACCATACTACTGCTATTACTTTACAGGGTCAACCGCTGGTCTCGCAGCTGGTCTGTCCATTTCTTTTCCATTGATTTTCGTTGTCATGGTTATTGTGCTGCTGTTCTTGAAAAGAAGGTTAGTCTATATGTGGTATTTGGTTTTTAGATTAATGTCCAAATGCATAAATACGCGCTAGCTTCAAACGGTATTTCCATAATACCAATGTTAATAGGGTATTTGTTTATATCAGACAAAAAAGAGCGACATGTCCTTACCAATCATTATTAGTTTTATTCATCATGAAATGTCAACATCCCTCGCAATGATTTATATATTGTAGTAGTTGATCGAAGAAAGGTTTATCTAAGTTATGCCAAGGTTTTGTTGAATGGACAAAATCTAAAACATGACGCAATGCAATTGAATGTTGAACATGATTCTATAGTTCAAAGGGTATTTGTTTATATCAGACAAAAAAGAGCGACATGTCCTTACCAATCATTATCAGTTTTATTCATCATGAAATGTCAACATCCCTTGCAATGATCTATATACTGTAGTAGTTGATCAAAGAAAGGTTTATCTAAGTTATGCCAAGGTTTTGTTGAAAGGACAAAATCTAAAACATGACGCAATGCAATTGAATGTTGAACATGATTTCATAGTTCAAAGTGTATTAGTTGAATGCTTATGATATATATAAATTAATTTTGCTCGTTTGCTTAAAAAAACGAGATATTTTCTTAAGAATATTTGATGTCGTCGCGCGTGGCGGCGGTGTGGTCGTAAACCATTGTTACAATAGTTGAAGTTGTCAGAGGCCATGCAAATGTCCATAATATCGTTTAAATTAATTGTCCTAAATAATATTTAAAACCCTTAAATACATGCTACCTATGTTTGACTTCGCAGGGGACTTCTACCAAACTTTTGCAAACATAATGATGACAAGAACAACAATACTGCAGACACTGCGACAGAAGTTTCATTCGTACCAACATCGACATGTGAATCTTCTACAAACACAATGCAGGATTTGACAGCCTCAAAGCATTCGTACTTTGTGCTTGAGAAAACATTTGAAGTAACAAACAAAGAGGAGATCGACCATTATGCAGAACCAGATAAATCCGATGTTGACTATCATGATTTGAATAATCCTTCACAGAAAGATACTGATAACAACTACGATACAATCGATGGCAAAAAAGCCCCAGCTGAGTCTGGATTGACTAAGCTCAATAACAACTATAACGACGTAACTTTACATCAAACTAATGAGTACGATCATATTCCTCTGAATGGGAGGCCTACCAAGGACGACAAACAGACGGAAAATGAATACGACATAAAGAATAATGTTATCGACGGCAAACACGATACAGGTTTCGATGATGACAGTGACACCTATAACCATTTGAATAACCAAGATTTAAAGAGCTCTGGCACAGGTGAAATTTATGGAATGCCAAATACAGACGGCGACAATGACTATGATACTTCCGGTTCACTAAAGTATATAAGGAATACAGCTACAAAATTTCAGCAGCCTGAAAATGCCGTGATTAAAAAGAAATGGTAGAATTATAAATCAATAAATGAAAGTTAATGTACACGATATAATAACTTAACATTGATAAGATCCAAGTGCAGTGATAGTCACCTAAACCATGACAAATACTTATTCTAAGGAGAGGACATACCCAACTAGATATCTCTTCAGTTCCATTATTGTTAATGTGCCAATTGGATATAAACTGTATGAAAATATAAACTCGTCAGTCAATTAAACAAAAAATGATTGTAATGCCATTTTGAACCGAAAAGGCAAATAATTTGTACCACCTCAACGGCGTCGTCGGGTAACCAGTTTCAACTATACAAATAATTTGGTTTTCCAATGTACTGTTCTTTCGAGAGTTATCTAAAGTTATGACTGATGTGAAACCAACCAACTGACCATGCATGGTTGGTTTGAGTTGTATTGTTGCCTCTTCAGTGGTAATTTCCGCGAGATGCGTATAGGAAAACACCAAATTGCCGACGTTGACAATTCAGACAATTTTCTCATATCAGCGGAAAAGGTAGCCATTCATGGAAAAACAGTTTCTTAATATAATGCAGACACTCTAAATGATTAAATAGAAGGACACTCAAATGCAAAATTAAATTGCATGGTCCAGCATTATTTATTGCAATACAATACACAATTGTCCGCAAATGAACTTAGCATTTAAAAGTTTTGAAACATTACATGCTTCGGCAAACCAACTGTTTTGTCGTAGTTGTTTTTAGCATATTGTGCATGTTTTATGTGGAACTATCTGTCATCGTTTCGCAAATTAACAAACAAAATACTTTGTTGTAAACAATCATGTTGCTGCCAAATTAATATCTGAAACGATCAACCAAATCGCAATACGTCCAACTGTGTATTATTGTGTCTAAGTAATATGAACTAAATCTTAATGATTAAGAATGTGCGTTGTGGGCGTAGAAGTGTAGAAGGTGTGTACCATTATCATAAGCGAGCATTTGATGTTCTAGCCACACATTTGTTATCATAACTTGTTGACATTAAGTGATTCCAAGAAAGGACTGAATAATATGTATTTTAGATGTCCGAGGTGTAGAAGATACATACCATGTATGATTTAAAAGGTATGGTTTAAAATGTATGAATCAAAATGATAAAGAGTAATTGTTAACTAATTGATAGAAAAGACAAGTCATGTATTAAGATGTTTTGTATTTGTACGTTGTGTTATTGTTCGAAAGCCATTCCTTAAAAACACATTCAAACTTACAATATGAACCATGAAACATATCAAATGTCAACCAGATGCACACATATTACAAAGCATAATTGATATTTTCGTAGACACTATCCAACATATATGTAAAACGCATCTGGGCGCTCACATCATCGCCATTGGTCTGATTGTGTATATCTAGCAGCGCACACGTTTCATATTCATGACGCAATTAGGAGGATATCCCGCTATGTCACGTTTCGGAGAATGTTTTGCAGAGATGGTTATATAGATAAATTGTATATGATTATACAACCATGTGTTATTCTTTGGTGGCATAATATATATTTATTTAATTGGTCAATGTATTGGTAAAATGACAACAAGCATTGTGTTAATTTAAAATTGTTGGACTTCAACACAGATCATCATCCTAGTTGCTCTGTTTGTTTCAAATTGTTATTTAATATTCCTTCTTTTGATTTTGATTATTTTAATCAATTGATTCTAGTTTTGTTTTCAAAATGCGTATTGTAATCCGAGTGGCCAAGAGAAAATTACCTTAGTGGAAATGTAACCAACATTATATTGAGCGGGGGCAATCTTGTTTTACATCGATGTATTCTTATAGTGTAGATATTAGATAACCAGTTTGAAAAATCATCGGAGATATCCTCTATTTCTTAAACTTCAATCATATTTTTATTGTAAGAGAAATAACGTATTCAAGTAACTCTATATTCTTTTGAATATCGTATAAACTGCATTTTTATATTGCACCAAGGATCCAACGGCCTATTGGAAATTACCGTATATCACGAACAATCTACTTTTGACCAAATTTTAACATACGGAATAAGTTTACAGATTATAACCAAGAGAATATCCTGCTCTGAAGCCAGTCTGCAACTCATCTATTTATAATTCGATTATAATTTGACATTGATTATGATTGACCTGTAACTAGTCGTGATGTAATACTAATTGAACATACCTTTATAACAATCTATATAAAAATTGTTGTCTGGCTAGCGCAGTGGTAAACATATTTTAATCCAAAATATAAACCACGTTAATTCGCTGATTACTTCATTTAACATTTGTATAATGCAGGAAGGAATTAAAAGCCTTTTGGAAATCGCCGTATATCACGTATAATCTACCGTTTTGACCACATCTGAGCGTTAGGGATATGTTTACACATTATCAACAAGAGAATATCCTGATCTGATCTGAAGCAATTTTGCGACTCATCTATTTTAATTAGATTAAAATTTGACATGTTTTGTGAATTACCTATCGAATAATAAATTGACTCACCATGTGTTTTAACAACAGTATGTACATGTTTAAGACATTTTATAGGAACATAGGAAAACACTTTATATCTATTATGATATCAACTTCTCTCTTTTTCAGAATCATACATTTATAACCGATCGCCATGTATATATGCATACGATACAATATGTCAAACATCAAGGGTCATGTTTTACTTATATCATTGTTTATATTGTTTGAAATTTTAATACGCAATAAAATATGTTCTAATCAGTCCTACAGGGTTGCATTGTTCGAACAATTTAGTAAGTAGTAATTTAATAATGCTTGAATATGTTAAAAAAGAACATATTTCATTCAAACAAAATAAGCCACGTTAAATCGCTGTGTGGTTTTAAGCACCATGCTTACGTATGGGTTTATTTTTCGACTACCTAAAGATTTGCACATGCATTTCAGTAAACATAAGTTCTAGTGAGCAGTGAATTTATCACTTAAGATTCCGCAAAAAAAAATACGTTGGACCCCCTGAATTTTACTATTATTACAAATACCTCAACAAACACAATAATTGTATTAAATATAATATTTATTTAAGAT
This sequence comes from Mya arenaria, assembly GCF_026914265.1. Taxonomy (NCBI): domain Eukaryota; kingdom Metazoa; phylum Mollusca; class Bivalvia; order Myida; family Myidae; genus Mya; species Mya arenaria. The sequence continues at coordinate 39,319,247 of NC_069137.1, read as the reverse complement.
GGTATTCGTACTATAAGGACATTGTGCCAATACCATCAATACCGTAAGCCATTCCGGATTCGAATTGTCTAATACTTCACTACATTTCTTTATTTAAAAAGGCGAATCAAGTTATCTTTTTTTAACTTTGATGGTAGCTTATCCAGCGACAGTCTCTTGATAATTCAAAAGTTTATTAAGTTAATGTCGTGTGAAAAATCAAAAACAATTAGAAATGTTTCTAAATATATTCATCATGCTATGCTAAAAGACAAGAACAAGTTGATAATATACCTGCTTCTTAACTTTTGCTTAATATGTATCTATATGTTCTTTAAAAACATGTACTCCTTATAACTATATATGTAATTGTGCTGTAAAAATATCATTCGGTCGTCTGTACAATGTTAAATAATTATGTTTAATGGCCAAATGGTTATATGCCGATTTGTCAATAAACTTTGAAGTTGAAGTTGATAATCTTTTAAAAGTGATGACATGAAATATTCAACAAATTCATAGATTAAATTGAGCACACTAGGTAACCCTTGTTCTAAGGTATATTAGTGTTCACCAAATTATTTTTTGTGCTTCCATTAATTTGTTTTAATACCAGATACATACAATTTTGGCACTCAGTTTCTTTTTCTTCATTCATTCTTTAGTAGGCACCATCTCCTTTATACATGTGAAAGTCGTACTTTGCTTTTCTTTATCTATAAAAGCGGTATACATTTTGACTAAATCTTAAATTTAACGACCTAGTGAATCGATCATATTAGAAAATTATTGTCTCACTGATCTGCGTAGCGTGCATGCCATTTGAAACTATCAAACGAGTTTATATTACAGACGCGGCCTTTGTGTGTATTAGTATTGTAGGCAATTAATAATTGATTCGTTAGAGGAGTTCCTTCAGACATAATGAATACGAAACTCATTGTAGATACAACTTATTCATTTGATTTAATACAAACATCTCGAATAACTACCGGCAGATAAACACCTGAGCATTCTTCAAGTATAGTTTGGTTAAGGAAATAGTACCCCGGTTGTATTAAATATAATATTTATTTAAGATGGTATTCGTACTATAAGGCAATTAAAGTTAATTCGATACAAAAAATATGGTGTTTTACAAAGCTCGAAATTTACAAATATATTATTTAAATAATTTCTTAAATTTGCTGAATTAATCAAGCAATGACAATACGTTTATAAATAAAAAATATTATTTCTTTTTATCTAACAAAATTGGAATTGGATGCGTTTACACACAACTAAAAAAAAAATAAAGCAATTGGTAGAATAATTCATAACATTTGTATATATATTGTCAGTGAATCTAGGTTTTAAAATTATGACGCGGTTCCTGAAAAACTAAACATTATTTGCTTTTATCTACGTATGTTTTTTTATATCACGGATTTTAAATATGTTAAAAACACACTAAACCTAGATACATATCTTCTAAAGCGCGCGGAAAACTGGCATTGTAAATGATTGCATTTTATTTACGCCATTGCCGTTTTTATGCATTCCTTCACATATATTTGCCTACCATCAATGTGCATTAATACAAACACGCGCATGCATCTACTATGTTACACAAATTTGTGAACCGTCGATCTCTAATCTGTTTTTCCACTTGCTATGTCCATGTATGAGGTCCATGTATGTTACACCGGCGACCTCTAATTTGTTTTCCCACTAGCTATGTCCATGTATGAGTTCGTCAATTTTGCTTCCTGGCGTGAACAACACCTTGTACATATAGATCCCTCTCCGAACGAGAAGCGGCTTCCAACTTCGAAGAAAAATATAAAATCTCGTTTTCGACCGTATCTCCTTATCATATTTAAAGGAATTTCAACAAATGCTTTTCTGTCTGAACGTGTTATACGGATGCCTTCGTGGTCGATTGACATGTTTGCTTCCCCAACTATTCCGCATAATTTTGTTAAAGGATTATCGAGGACTTCACAGACTATGTCCCTAGCTGAAACAAATAAAACAACAATATTTATTTTAAGAGAATCACTGAGCGGGCACTTAAAGGTAAATATATTACTTAACCAGTAATGCTGTAAAAATAATTTAAACATGTTTGTGTCTGTACATTAATACAAACACATATTTGTACAACTGTAGGAATAATCAGCTTAAATAACCATCTTGTTGCCTTAAACAATACTGATCATTATAGCATAACTGGTAATTCTATTTAGCATTTTAGTCCAAACATATTTTTTTCAAAAACAAAACCATGACTTTGTGACAACAATTAAGATTTTAAAATAACCTGTATTTTGCGCGTTTTGTCGCCCTTGAAATTCAAGGATTACGCACAAAAATACTCAATTAATTGTTTATGAGGGATTTCCTCAAACCTGAATATAATATGTATATATTTCAGTAATTGTTATATCTTTATATACAAGCGAGTAGTATGCGCTTGGCAAGATGTAAGAATCTGAATAGGAGCAGGATCGAATTGCAATTATATTTTAATTTAGTATCAATAGTGTCACCATTGGAAGATTCCTGAACATCTTGTTCTTGCTCGATGTCCTTATTTACATCATCCGGATCAGGATTGATGGTGTCGTAAACACTATCCGTTTCTTTGAGCCATAAATGTTGTTCGCTCTTGTCAAGAATAGTGTGGTCTTTCAGGATGCGGTGATGCATTTTCACACAGATGGTACAGAAACATTTTTGACATTGTTCACAGTAGCTCACTGAATCGGAGTTCATTCCATTTTCCTGGCAACTTGTACACGGGAAATCATAAATCATATCCATCGTGATGTCTAAGCACGTAGTCGCGGTTCAATTAATTTCATTGCATTCGATACTATTCAATGTATGTTTATAACTTTAAAGCCAGAGCTAAAGCTGGCAAGTAGATCGATGACACGAATATTCAAAATATTCAATAACAATCTCAAATGTTAAACGTTTTGATTTATAAAGGCTGAACTGAAAGACTGGTTAAATATGTTTTACCATTTTCCATTGATGTATATTGATCGTTATTCCAAAGTATTAATCAACCAATTAACCCTCTAATGAACCCTTTGATTACAATCAATTCATTCAAAATACGATTCAATCATTTAATAAGGCATTGTCGTCATAAATATCTGCAAGCAAATTTTTGTTTCAGTACATAAATTAATTATTTAGCCCCCTTAATTACAGTCTCAATGCATTTAATAATTATAAAATACAAGACATTCATTTAAGTCGTTCACGCGTATAACACTTAAAGGCAAATAAGTATAAAATCATATTGAAAATATGATTTCGGAAGAGACCTTCTTCAAATAACCGCTTATTGTCTTAAAACACAAATATACACTTATAATACCCCAATAATAAACTATAAACAAATTGCTTCAACAGCACTTATCATTGTTATAGATAAACGTACAGCTTTATTAGAAACAAAACTGCACAACAACATCAATACACATAGTACGCAGTCCACGGTAAAAAAAAAGTTAACGTAATCGTCAACGACGTTTACAAAACGTTATGTCTAAAATTATTTATTTTATAGCGATTGTGAAATAAGTTATTACAACATTGTATTACTCACTCTCGTTGGCACGTATGTTACGTGAGAGTATGGTCTTGTGATGTTGGGGAAACTAAAGTACCCGATGATAGACACTTGTCCGGCTTTAACCGATCCACCGTCGCTTCAGGAGCAATAAATGTCCGTTTAAAATGAATCAATTTTAGTGTCTAGATCGACAAAACAACATCTTTTCTGCTGACAAGGGAAGCATCAGCATGTGAAATCGCGACAAGATTGAACATGATTGTTATAAAAAAAGTAAGTAATATTATCTACAATGTATATATGCGCTGTATAATGTCATGTCAGTGTCTCCAAACAGGTAGCATGAGCCCCTTAACCTCGTCCAGGATTACAATGTAGAAGAAGAAGAAGAAGAAGAAGAAGAAGAAGAAGAAGAAGAAGAAGAAGAAGAAGAAGAAGAAGAAGAAGAAGAAGAAGAAAAATAAGAAAAAGAAGAAGAAGAAAAAGAAGAAGAAGAAGAAGAAGAAGAAGAAGAAGAAGAAGAAGAAGAAGAAGAAGAAGAAGAAGAAGAAGAAGATGAAGAAGAAGAAAAAGAAGAAGTAGAAGAAGAAGAAAAAGAATAGCACCATCAACAACATCAAAAAGAAATGACAATATGTACCTTTGTACAATAAAATGTCATGTCAATGTCTCCAGACAGGTAACAGGAGCCCCCAAACCTCGTCCATCCAGGCTTACAATTCTGTCAACTCTGAAACAAGGATTAGTTGTTAGCCTACGCCAGACACTTTGTTCTAATGTTCATCGTCAAATCAATATTTTCTTGACCTATCTATTATATGAACAAACAAAGCATTTCCAAATATATCTAAAATATATCACTAAAACATATAAGGAATACAGCTACAAAAGGTCAAAAACCTGAATATACCGTGATTGAAAATAAATGGTAGAATTATGCTCAACTAAAAGAAGTTAATGTACACGATATAATATTTTAACATTGATAAATTCCATGTCTGATTGAAATAGTATACGCTGCATGCAGTAATTGTCAAATTAACTATGACAATTGTTTTTTAAGGAGAGGACCGACCCAACTAGGTATTTCTTTAATTCTATTATTGTTAATGTGCCGATTGTATAATTAACTGTATGGAAATACTCTTAGCAGACCGCGCCCACCAGTTAGTTAAACAAAGCATGATTGTGATGCCATTTTTAACAGAAAAGACCACTTATTTGTATCACCTCAACGGCGACTTCGGGTAACCAGCGTCAACTATTTAAAGAATTTGTTATTCCACATCCTGTTTTTTCGAGCGTTATTAAAAGCTATGACTGTTGTGAAACCAAACAATGCAAAACTGATCATGTATGGGTGGTTTGAATTGTTATGTTGTCGTAAAGGAATACGCCAAATTGCTGAAGGCGGAATTTCACGCAAAATAATGATCTCATACCAGCGAAAAAGTAACCATTCATGAGGAAGTATTGTCTAATTAAAACGCAGACACTCTATATGATTGAAAAGAAGGCAACACAAATGAAAAATTGGATTGCATGGTTTAGCATGAATTATGGAATGCGATACACTATTGTCCGCAAATGAACTTAGCATTTTAAAGGTTGAAACAATAAATACTTCGGGTAAAAAAAAACTGTTTTTGAGCATATTGTGTATGTTTTATGCGGAAATATCTGTCATCGTTTAGCCAATTCACAAGCAAAAAACTTTGTGTAAACAATTATGTTGTTAAATTAGTAACCTAAACGATCAACCATATCGAAAAACGACCTATTGTGTCTTATTGTGTCTAAGTAATAGTTAGATGACATGAACTACACCTTAATGATTAAGAATGGGCGGAAGGTGTGTACCATAACCATAAGCGAGCATTCGATGTTCTAGCCACACATTTGTTATCATAACTTGTCGACATTTAGTGATTCCAAGAGAGGACTAAATAATATGTCGATATTTGTTAATTTCGATACACGAAGTTAAGAAGATGCATACCATGTATGATTTAAAATGTATCAATTAAAATTTATGAATCAAAATGATAAAGAGTAATTGTTAATTAATGGATAAAAAAATACAACTTATATATGTTGATGTTTTATATTTGTATGTTGTATTATTGGGCGAAGGCCATTCCTTACAAAAGAAATGTAAACTTAAAAAATGAATCATGAAACATATCAAATGTCAACTACATGAACACATATAACAAAGCATGAATGATGTAGATTTCGTAGGTATTATCAAGCAAATATGTAAACGCCTCTGGGCGCTCACATCACCGTCATTGGTCTGATTGTGTTTATTCAGCAGCGCACACATTAAATATTTATGACGCAAATTAGAGCATCGCCCCTTTATGTCACGTTTCGGAGAATGTTTTACAGATATGGTTACATTGATACATTGTATATGATTATACAACCATGTGTTATTTTTAGTGGCATAATATATATATATATATATATATATATATATAATTGGTCAATGCATTGGTAAAATGACAACCAGCATAGTGTTAATTTAATTTAACACAAATCGTCATCCTTATCGCTCTGTTTGTTTCACATCATTATTTGACTTTCCTTCTTTTGATTTTGATTTTTCTAATCAATTAATTTTAGTGTTATTTTCAAAATGCATATTTCAATCTGAGCGGCCAGGAAAAAATTACCTTTGTTGGAATGTAACCCACATTATATTGAGCGGGGCTTATCTTGTTTTACATCGACGTTATTCTCATAGCGTTACCATAAGATAACCTGTTCAAAATTATCAGAGATATACCCTATTTCTTTAAGCTACAGTTACATTGTTTGTTAGGGACAATAACGTATTCAAGTTTACTCTTTATTCGTTTGTATATCGTATTTGCTACCTTTTTATAATGCACCAAGGAACCACCGGCCTTTTGGAAATCACAATGTATCACGTACAATCTAGCATTGTGTTCAAATCTCAGTATTAGGATTAACTTTACACATTATAAATAAGAACATATCCTGATCTGAAGCCAGTTTGCGACGTATTCAATTATAATTAAATTATATTTTGATATTGTTTGTGAATGGCCTATCGAAATATATATTGACTCACACAAGATGTTTCAACAACATTATGTACATTATGTACATGCTTAAGACATTTAATAGGAACATAGTTAATCACTATCCATCAATTTTGATATCAACTGCTCATTATCTTTTTATTTTTTCAGGTATTCATACATTTTTAACCGATCACCATGTGTAAATGCATAGGGCTCAATATGCCATAAAGCTAGGGTTATGTGTTACTTATATCATTGTGTATATTGTGTGATCTGTTCAATACCGAATAAATTTTGTTCTGTTCTGTTATGTTTTAGTGTTCGGGACATGTAGTTAGTCGTAATGGTATACTGTTTGAACATATCTATAAAAACTCTTTTAATCTAAAATATAAGCCACGTGTATTTGCTGATTACTTCATTTAACATTTTGTATAATGTACGAAGGAATTTAAAACCATATGGAAATCGCCGTATATCACGTACAATCAACCGTTTTGACAAAATTTGAGCGTTGGGGATATGGGTACATATTATCAACAAGAGAATATCCTGCCCTGAAGCCAGTTTGCGACTCATTTTTTTAATTGGATTAAAATTAGACATTGTTTTGTGAATTACAAATCGAAAAAATAAAGACTCACACATGTGTTTTAATATCATTATGTACATGCTTAAGGCGTTTTATAGGAACAAAGTTTAACACTTTATATCTAGTTTGATATCAACTGCTCATTATCCTTTCTTTGTTTATGTATTCATACATTTAAAACCGATCGCCATGTATATATGCATAACATATAATATGTACAAGTTCAAGGGTTATGTTTTACTTATATCATTGTGTTTATTAAATTAACTGTTTAATACGCAATAAAATATGTTCTATTTTGTCCTAGGGTTGCATTGTTCGAACCATTTAGTTAGTCGTAATGTTGTTAAGCTTGAATACGTTTATGAAAAACAGTTTTTTATTCAAACAAATAAGCCAAGTTAAATCGCAGAGTGGTCTAAAGCTCCATGCTCATGTATGGGGGTAATTTTCAGACGACCTAAAGAATGGCACATACATTTCAGTAATTGTAAGTTCTAGTCAGCAGTAAAGTTTTAACTTAGGATTCCACAAAAACAAATTACGTTGGACCCCCTTAATTTTATTAATACTACAAACGCCTTGAAATTCGACAAACAAAATAATCTTATTAAATATTATATTTATTTAAGATGGTATTCATACTATAAGAACTCTGTGCCAATAACATCAATACTGTGAGCATTTGTGGATTTGAATTGTCTTATACTTTACTACATTTCTTTATTTAAAGGCGCTTAAGTTATCTTCCAATTTCATGTTAGCTTATCAAGCGACAGACTCTTTTAAAAGTGTTGACATGAAATATTCAACAAATGCAAAGGTTAAATTAAGCACACCTTGTTCTAAGATATATTATTGTTAACCAAATTAATTTTAAGGCTTCCATTATTTTGTTTTAATACTTGATACCTACAAGATGGCACTCAGTCTTTTTTCTTCATTCATTCTTTGGTAGGCACCATCTCCTTTAAACATATGAAAGTCGTACTTGTCTTTTCTATATCTATAAAAGCGGTTTTGATTTTGACTAAATCTTTAATTGAACGATCTTGTGAAACGATCATATTAGAAAATTATTGTCTCACTGATAGCGCTCATGCCATTTGAAACTATCTAACGAGTTTATATTACAAACGCGGTCTTCGTGTGTATTAGTATTGTAGGCAAATAATAATTGATTCGTAAGAAGAGTACCTCTTAACATTTACCGTTTAACGTTATCGATGGTAAGTTTTGATCATTTACGAAACTCATTGAAAACACAACTTGTTCATTTGATTTAATACAAACATCTCGAATAACTACCGGCAGGTTAATACTTGAGCATTCTTAAGGTATAGTTTGGCTATGGAAATAGAACCTCGGTTTTTTCAGGCGTGCAATCAAAGTTGATTCGATTCAACAATGATGTATTTTAAAGCTCGAAGTTTTCTAATATATCATTGATATAATTTCTTAAATTTGCTAGAATTAATTAAGCAAAGACAATACGTTTCTAAATAACAAAGATTATTTATTTTTATCTAACGAAATTGGAATTGGATACGATTACACACAACTAAAGAAATCAAGCAATTGGTAGTATAATTCTTAGCTTTTGTATGAACATTGTAAGTGAATCTAGGGTTTAAAAAATAATGACGCGGTTCCTGAAAAACTAAACATTGTTTGCTTTTATCTAAGTATGTGTTTATATCTCGGATTTTAAATATGTAGAAAAAAACATTAAACCTTGACACATGTCTTCTGAAGCGCGCGGTAAACTAACATCTTAAATGATTGCATTTTATTGACGCCATTGCCTTTTTTACTACATTCCTTCACATATATTTTCTACCAACCATGTACTATTATACATACACATGAATGCATCTACTATATTATACATATTTGTACACCGCCGATCTCTAATTTTTTTATTTTTTTTCTAGCTATGTCCATATATGAGTTCGCCATTTTCGTTTCCTGACGTGTACTACACCTCATACATATGGATCCCTCTTCGAACGAGAAGCGGCCTCCAACTTCGAAGAAAAATATAAATTATCTGTTTAGACCGTAACTTCTTATCATATGTAGTGGAGTTTCGACAAATGCTTTTCTGTCTGAACGTGTTATACGGATGCCTCTGTCGTCGATGTACAAGCTAGCTTCCCCAATTATTCCGCATAAAGTTGTTAAAGGATTATCGAGAATTTCACAGACTATGTCCCCAGCTGAAAGAAATAAATCAGCAATCGGTGAAAGGCGTTTCATCTAAAGTAATAGCCAAGCGGGCAACAATAGGTAAATATATAACTTAACCGGAACTGTCGTATTCAAGATTTAAAAACGTCTTGAGTCTTTACATTAATACAAACATATATTGGTACAACTGTAGGATTAATCAGTTTAAACAATCAGATTGTTTGCATAAAACGATGTTGAACGTAATGGCAATTCGATAGCTACAAAATTCATTTCAAAAAGTATTAATTCAAAATCATGACTTTGTGACAACAACTAAGATTTTAAAATAACCTGTATTTTGCCCAATTTATCGCCCTTGAACTTCAGGGATTAAGCACAACAATACTGAAATACTTGTTGAATACTCCATCATACGTCTATTCAATATGTATATATTCTTACTTTCAATAATAATTATATCTTTATATACAAGCGAGTAGTATGCGCTTGGTCAGACGTTATGTTTTGAATAAAAACAGGATCGTTTTGCAATCAGGTTTTAATTTAGTATTAAAGATGTCACCTGTGGAAGGTTCTCGAATATCACAATCAAGTTCTTGCACAATGTCCTCAGTTCCATCATCCTGATCAGGCTCGATGATGTCGTAAAAACTATTCGTTTCTTTGAGCCTTAAATGTTGTTCGCTCTTGTCAAGAATAGTGTGGTCTTTGAGAATGCGGTCATGCATATGCACATAAATGGTACAGAAACATTTTTCACATTGTTCACAGTAGCTCACTGTATCCGAGTTAATTCAATTTTCTTGGCAACTTGTAAACGCGAAATCAGAACTCATATCACTCTCCATCGTGATGTATAAGTACGTAGTCACGGTTTAATTAATTTCATTGCATTCGATACTTTTCAGTGTATGTTTATAGCTTTAAAGGCAGAGCTAAAGATACCATTTGACAAGAAGATCGATGACAAGAATATTCAAAATTTTCAGTAACAATCTCGAGTGTTAAATGTTTTGATTTACAAAAGCTGGATTGAAAGACTGAGTAATTATGTTTTACCATTTTCCATTGATGTTTATTGGTCGTTACTTCCAAATCATTAAATAACCAATTAACCAATCCAATGAACCCTATGAATGCACTCAATACATTCAAAATGCGACTCAGTCATTTAATAAGGCGTTCATGTCATAAATTACTACAAGCCAGTGTAGCTTTCAATCCATAAACAACTCAATTAGCCCTCTCGATTACCCTTTCAATTGATTTAATACATGCAAAATACAACTCGTTTATTAAGTCGTTCCCGTCTTTAACAACTAAAAGCAAATAATTATTATATCAAATTAATAGAAGGATCAGGAAAGAGACTCGGAAGTCTTCGAAATACCGGATGGCAATTCATTTATTGTTTTTAATCACAAATGTACACTTAGAATATACATATAGAAAAAAGTATACAAATTAAATGCTTTTACCGCTTCAATATTAATTAACATCCAAATCATGGATTATGTTGACTTTGAAGTATATACAGTCGAACCTCGTTATGTCGACTTTTTCGGGACCTTGTGAAAAAAGTCGAGATAACGAAAAGTCGTCTCATTCGAATTACAAAAACTATCACCAATCCCAACACGTTTGAGTTGGATTGTCCGATGTTTACAGCCACAATTGAACGGTCTTGTTTAATATTTTCGTCGTGAAAACAGCAAACCTAATAATGAAAAATAAAGTGAAACAAAAGAAGAATTATTTGTGTAAAATTTCTTTCTTTTACGTTTATGGATCACACAAAACACATATAAAAGCACAATTGCATACATTTGTACATCGTAAGATTTTATACCTGGTCCTTCTCTGAATTGGTCGACCAGAGCAACCAACATATGACATTTTGAAGTTATTCTTTCTGTTCCCATTCGGGATTGATATCTAATCAATAAAATGTTCATGTATTATACAATAACAAAGAGCTTGAGCAATAAATGTCTCTTTAATTAAATACATAAACAAACAACTTTAATTATTCGCACCTACCAATTACATTTTTGTATCCCCCAATTATGACAGTTTGTTATATTGACACGCACGGTATATTGCGACATGCCGCAAACCGTCATGAATATTTTCACACCTACGTCTCGATCTACAGTTCGACATAAAGAACGTAGGAAATGTGTGAAATTCGACCACTGGGACTGAAAACCGAGGTCGACATAGCGAAAAAGTCGAGATAAAAAAGTCGACACAAACAGATTTATTTTATATAGATATACATATATTTTTTGCGTTGCTTATTGGTGTTCATTCATATAATTTTAAAGAACAGAACAGAACATAATGTTTATTTAACTTAAGCATATACAGCTCATCGTTATAAACACGAATGAAAAACATGAAAACAGGCATTCATGTAATAAATGAGAATAGAATATCCACTTTGACTTTTAAAATAAAGTAAAACTAACGAACTATTTAATTTTTCCCACGTGTACTCGAAATGCATGCAGGCGAACTCCGTTGGCTCTAACTCCCAGGGACTTGTCGTTGAAAAAAAGTCATGTTTACTTGTTGGTTATTTTCATACGGTATCTACAAATATCTTAAGAACATATTTCTCGTACCGTTTTTGTATTCATTCCGAACAAAACACATAGTGTTAGCAGCATGTCACATTCCAAACTAGGACAATACCAAATGATTTGTTTCTGATAAATTTCATTGTACAGACTCAACTGTTTTTTTATCTATTGCATAATGTGAAATATTCACCTTTTAAATGTTTATCTCTTCCGACTTAGTTTAATTAAAGCAACGACTGGAAAATAAAACTTTCTTTGATTTGTTCATATAACTTATTTCACACAAACAGAAAAGGTTGACATTCTGTACAAAGGTTTGAAAATGAAATTAAAATTATGTAATAGCATAATGAAAACTACAGAAACAAGGAAACTTGTCAAATAAAAAAAACTGTTAACAGGCACATGGCAATGGCTTAATCAACAGATAACTAGAGACTCAGACGCATCAACAACACGTACACTTACACATAAACCACGAACAGACTACACATGCATCAAAATAGCTACACCAATGAAACACAAGTTTTCTGTTCTACAAGTCTTCGAGTTATTGCACTTTGATTTAAAATAAAAAAGAACATATTAATGGATACAGGATCTACACTTATTGAAATTCACCATTATAAAACCAATCATTGTTATTTTGTTATCCTAAGAAGGACTTGTTTCTAGCCCCATGTTTTACAGCATTAATTCAGTTTACTATTTTGCATACCCTCGGTGGATTTCTCATCATAGCCAAGTCATCATAAAAAAAATCACTAAAATATATTCTTAAGTCATACCTCACCTTACGTAATCAATTATACACAATTCTAGTCCTTCCAAAAATAATAATTTAAACTGTCTGTGGCACTTCCTCCCTTTGTATGAAACAAATGAAAAGTTTAAAATATTAAGGTAACGCCTTTTTTGCTCCTACAGTGCTATACATATATTGCACAATTTTTAGTATTTTTTGCCATAAATTCTCATCTTAAACAATTTAAGTCATAGTCCATTTCTGTTTTCACTATATAATGCATTTTAACATCAAGAAATGCGCGTTTAGATTTACTCAGCATGTAAAAATTGCACCACCCTCGCAAATTGCTTTGAACGTTCTTGTACAAGATTCGTCCACCCACATGTAGTCAAAACTAGCCCAGAAAGCGCCACAGTTGGACGCCTGTCCGTTGTTTGGCTGGGATGTGCCCCAATGAGTGAATGACACATTTACTCCATCCAGATATGTCCAGGTTCCTTCTTCCGCCTCGTCTGTCATGCCGATCCAATGCTTTGGACCTGAAAACCAGGATTCATTTACCAGTTGCATGGAACATTCATGCCGACGTAATTGTACCTTCTCTACATACGACATTGAATGGATTGAAGTGAATGTTTATGTTTTTATATCAGTAAACATTTGTTTATCAGAGATGTAACACGCAAAGTGAGGTTTCTGCTGATTTAGTTAGAACATACTTAAATTCCGCTTTCAACATTTATCAACATTCGGTTCGTCAAAGGATGTCTTTAAATAGCTATTTTGTTTCGACTTCTTCGATATTCGGAACAATAAACAGCTAATAGCCTTAAAACTGAAAAAGCTGAAACGGTGACATCGTTTATAGAAACTATGGGTGCCATTGAACGATGTTTAAATCTAAACTATCTTCTACTGGACTTGTTCTGTAGTTTTTTTTTATATATAAATACTATTTACCGGGTAGATATTGCCAAAAACAAAGTCACCTTTTCGCAAAATTGCCCCCATTAAACCACCGTAGACTCATTTTACCGTGTACCGCCCTGTATGTATACATTCGCAAACTTAACAACAATCGATTCTTACTGTTCGGTTTCTGCATCAACTCAGTCTTCAGAAATAGGTTTTCGTCCGTCGTGTTAATGTGGACTAGGGTAGCATCGAGACCTTCACAGTATTCCTGAGACAAATAAATGCATTATTAGCAACTCGAAAGAAACAAAAAGAAACACTTTTTGTACACCCAACCAAAGTTCTAACGCATCCATTTTTATGTCGTTTTTTGCATTTCTTTACTTAAACATTATGTAAATTCACATATCTTGTATAACAGAATGAATTATTTCAGAATATGTCGCTTTTTCATTACTTGCATATTTAAATGTCATTATTTCGTAATATATATATATATATATATATATGTTGAGTATGGTCATCTAAAAGCGTCAAAGAAAATTCGCCGAGTTAGTTACTGATATTTTTATGTTTGTTGTAAATGTGTCTTAAACGACGTTCACCAGCTAAAAAAAAACACCGGACAGAAAACTTTTTTGGTAGTCGACATTAAAAGAACACCGCGCAAAAACACTTATTAGGAACTCGCAACTTGATGAACACCGCACAAAAAAAAATAATAGTTATTCGGACCTCGAGATCTAAAGAAAACAAAATCATGAATATACTTGTCTTCTGTCCTTTCAATGTGAACTGGGGAAGCGCTGTTAAATGAATAAATTAAGAATGAACAAATCCACCGTCGTTTCAGGAGCACTAAATAACCGTTACAATTGAATCAGTTTCTAGTGTCTAGACATTCGGATCTCCTCGGCCATTTTTATCAAAAACAACATCGGATGTATTGACAGTTTACAATGTCAGAAATCGTGTATTTTTATGTCCGCTGTAAGAAGATCGCGTAGTGATTTATTTAAGCGGTTAAAATTAATGACTTTACCTTTGGGAATCTTTATAATGTTTGCAATAAAACTCTTTACTGGCAATTAATTTAACAAACACAAACTAAAACAATACATTCAACTCATATATAATTTCAAAATTTTACGAACTACTTTCACTAATGTACTGGTATACATTCGAGGTTGTTTTCGAGAAAAATGGCCGAGGAGTTACAAATGGTGTCTAGAACGACCAAACAACATCTGGTCTTCTGACGAGGGAAGAATCAACATGTTTAATCGATCTCTACAAGATTGAACATAATTGTTATCAAAATAATTTAGCAAAATACTATCAACAAGGTTTGTATAATAATACCAGTGCGCTGTAGAATGTCATATCAGTGTCTCCAAACAGGTAGCAGGAGTCCCCAAACATCGTCCATCCAGGCTTACAATGCTTTACATCTGTCAACTCTGAAACAAGGATTATATGTAAGCCGCTATGTTTTTATGATCAGCGTCAAATTAATATTTTCCTAACAAAGCGTTTCGAAACAAAATCAACAAACAATAGCAACGCTCTGATGTTTTGTATATATAGTTATATATATCAAATGAGTATGTTTAATCTATGTAATATTTACCATTCTAAATCGAATTGTATACGAGAAGTATAGTAGTATTGCGCGGCGACCGAAGTGCAGTATTGAAACGCACAAGAACGAGTGCATTTTTTTTCGAATATTCCATATTTTTTTCCAATAAAATGACGACCCACCAATAAGCTTGCTGTCTGACAAATACAGATATAGTTAATAGAGTTTATTTCATATACTTAAGGTAATATACCCATGCTTTCACAAACAGTAAAACATATAATATGATATGTCATAGTCAGTAG
The DNA here is from genome assembly GCF_026914265.1 of Mya arenaria. Classification (NCBI taxonomy): domain Eukaryota; kingdom Metazoa; phylum Mollusca; class Bivalvia; order Myida; family Myidae; genus Mya; species Mya arenaria. The sequence goes on along the minus strand of NC_069137.1, from coordinate 39,303,724 downwards.
TCGTACAAATATCAAGTTACATAGTAAGAATTTAAAAAAAAAAAGATTTAATAATTTTATAATTTACCTCAGAAACAAAAGCGTGAGGAGGTACTTAAATTGTCAATATTTATCCGTAATGGTTATAATATGTTTTTTTTTAATCTATAGCTTTAAAAACATATATCATGTTTAATTTTGATGCCTGATGACCCACTTATAATATTGTTATCATTCTATAAGATGTCTATCAGAGTCAAGATGCTGGTGAATATGGACAACACTGCTTATCTTAATTTCATTGTAAAAGTACTATTTTGAGTTAAATAATAGTAAAAAAGTACATAACATGGTTAAAAATAGTTTATTCACCTTTTGTCAAAAATAAAATACTATTAAAGATACATTGAAACAATGAAATTGACTTTTCTTAATATAATTCTCAAACATAAAACATTGATTTAAAAAGGTCTAAGTGCTCATTCCAAACATATATCAATAACACAACATTAAATAGCATAAAAATATAGGTTGTTTATATGTTGTTTTTATTGGTTATATCGATGTTGTTGTTGCTGCTGCTGTTTTTTTTCCTACTGTTGTTGTTCATGTTGTTTTGTTGTTGTTGTTGTCGTTGTTGTTGCTGTTGTTGTTGATAGTAAAAATACCAACCAGGATAAACGATTTTGGACATCGTCTGCCAATTTGCATTTGATACAAATAAATGCTCGCGACAATCTGCATGCGTCGTATACTCCGTTGCCATGTAACACATTTGTGATGTCCTCTCAAACGACGCTGTGCCGCATTGGTCAGATGCTGTACACTCTGAAGCGCAAGCTAGAAAACTCATAGTCTTATGTTCCGTTTGATAAACAGTTTTGTTACTTATTATGGTGCTTTTGTCAACAAGGTAATATGACGATTTAGAAAGGCATTCAACAAGTTTGAATTCTAAACCAAACACGAATACAAACAGAATTGAATAGACTTCCATCATTGTTATTTTCATTAAATACTTTTACAACAAGGTTTGAATCGCTAAATAATTTCTGACAATACTCCTCTTTTCCGTATAAAATATTGCCCTTCTTACTTAATCTGTATAATGGTTTAGTAACCATCTAGTCTTTTTCAGTAAACAAATTCCAACTGATTGAATATGAGTAAACGGAGTTTGCCCTGTCAATAACTATATGTGATTAGCACTGGCTAATCAGCTGACGTAGAAATGACCTGATGCCGAACCAATTTGATACAATATTCATTACCTTTTAACAAATGGAGGGGATATTTGCTAGTCACCGGGTGAATATCGCTTTGATCAAACAAAAACGATATGAACTCAAATTAAGACGCATTCCCTTGAGATATAGAAATCGATCAACCGTGTTTGAGTACATCGATCTAATGTGAACCAACAATCAAACATCTTATATTATGTGTTTTTCTGTATAAACGTTTCACTGAAAGTCTCAATTAATAACAGTTAGACTTGGATAGCTTTAATACTGTGTTTGAATAACAAGAATACATAGAAGATAAATATAAATGTTTCAGTATCGCAATGTATTTCACTGAGTGAACACCAAAGGCTGTATTCACTTGAGTTGAAATGTATAGCAACATCATCTCACACTGAAACAATTATCTTCTTAGTGGTCGAGATCATATATAATTTCACACGTGGACAATGTTTAGTTATACTTCATATATACCGCGTATAAAAATGATTGACACAATCTCTCTACATCAATATGCATCTGGCAGGGGAGGCAACTCTTTTTCGAACGAATTCCAAAGTCACAAATAAATACATTCGGGGCTCCTCGGCATTTTTTTCAAAAACAACATCGGATGTATTTGGACGGTTTACATACTCAAAAAGAGGTACGTTTAAGTCCGCTGCAAGTAGATCGCGTAGTGATTTTATTTAGCAGTTAAACTTTATGACTTTACTCTTGGAAATCTTAATTAAGTTTGCAATAATATACTTCAATGGCAATCATTTTAAACTTATATCAATAAAAACAATTATAAAACATTACATTTCTAAAATGATTTAATTCAAAAATTTACGAACTACTTTAACTGATGTATTGGCATACATCAGAGGTTGTTGTTGAAAATAAAAATGGCCGAGGAGTTCCGAATGAAGTAAATACTGTTAAATAACCCTGCACTAATAGTTGCTTCCTCGGGTGAGGGGTTTAAGTTGCTGGTCTAAATTCTGTAATTATTGAGCGAGTCGAGTTTAATTCAATATTTCGCCAAAATTCTTGTTCTAAGGGCAAACATAAGTAAGAGTGTCTGTGCATATGTAAGAGGCAGATTTTCGCAGAGGTTTCCTTGCGGAACAAATGAAACTGCCTCATTAATAATTTGATGATAACGCCATTTTCTTAGCCGAATGGGAAGCATAGCGCATCCGACGATAATTATTTGAAGGCAATAACTTGTTGTTCTGTTTTTGTTCCCTTTGAATGAAAAGTCTGTCAACATTTCCATTTTGAGAGTCTAGTTAGTTCCCATTGATATTTCCCATGCATATATAATAACTAGTATTTCAAAGCCTTTATTTTGATGTCAAACTGAAATACATAATCATTATAATTGTTTTTAAGAGTTGACTTTATGCAAATAGTTTGACATAACCAAGCAC